>NC_062998.1:33165718-33468748 GCF_023078275.1 Leguminivora glycinivorella
AGTAACTATCGCGGTGACAGAAGACAATATTATATACACAATTTATTATATTATAAAAGTTTTTTAATTTATTTCTTCCAAGGCTACACACGTTTTAATAAAAAAAACTGTGATAAGTTTAATAATTAAACTAAAAGGTCAAGTATTTATGCACGAAATCATGTATGCAAATATGTAATATATATGGTGGTGTTTTTACGCAAGTATCAATAATGGTTAGTCCGCAACGCCACTGACGGCGTGGCGGTACCGACCATGAATGCTATCCCTTTCGCTCTAGCCGCACGTAAGGTTGGTTCGAAGAGGATCGCACGCTATGTCTGTACCGCAGGCTACAATCGTTATGCTTCTGGTTATAGTGTGCGTCTGCACACAGGCGCACGCCAGCGCCGCCGGCGTCGAAATGCGAGCAAGCAGATTTTTTGAAAGCGCTCTAAGATAAGGAATTGATAATAGCATTAATCGCGAAGGCGCGAGGCAACCGTTATTATGTAACCGTCGCGGGCCGGGTGGCGACTGTGACGCAGGCAGCAGGCAGCCAACCACGCCAACGCCACACCACTAGTCAATGGTACCAACTTATTGATGTATTTTAAGCCTGTTAGCGAAAATACGTTAGCGTAGGTCATATTGAAAATCGAATGTTCTTTTAGCATTAATCTTGTAGGTCGTGGACAGTATTTACGGATGTAGTACAACTAAAACAAAACGCTCGCCTTCTAGATAGATAGGTAGTCTAACGGCTCAGCCACGACATTGGTCTTAGCGCGACAGCGGCGAGCGGCGGCCATACATTGAAGCGAGACACAGCGATGGGACTTTTCATTCGCACGTATGACTGCCGCTCGCCGCTGCCGCGCTTAGACCAATGTCGTGGCTGGGCCGTAAGTAGTGGTCCTTTCCAACGGAATGGGTACAGTCAGTTTCTTGGTTTCAATGAAATAACGCACCAAAAGTACTTATCTGACATCCTTAACAACCTGTCTAAATGTTAGATAAATCAAGAGATAAAATCGTTATAAAAGTATAATATTATAAAATAATTAAGATGTTTACAGAAAATTAAAGATCATAAAACCAAAAATTCTGAAAATATTCTTTGCGTCAAAACGAAAATTTTCCCCAGTCCCACCTAAAAACCAATTCCTTTAATTTTCCAGTTTTCATATTTCGATATTAAACACTCCTACCAATGCAAAAATTGTTTGTGGGTAGTACAACGATAAATTCGATTTATATAAAACGCCCACGCAAGACTGAAAAAAAATTCAAAGCACGTAGTTTTCGAGATATTTAGTAATGTGATGTGACAGACAGAAAGACGGACTGAGTCGCACCATAAGGGTTCCTTTTGTACCTTTCTGGTATGTAACAGTACGTCCCGTCCTTACTAGAATTCAAACCCAAGAATATCGGGTTGACAGGCAGAGTCACTTCATTAGGTCAGACTGGTCGTCAAAATGATAAACATTAACCTCGTTTATTGACAACTAGCTTTTTGCCCGCGGCTTCGCTCGCGTTAGAAAGAGACAAAAAGTAGCCTAGGTATGTCACTCTCCATCTCTTCAACTATCTCCGACGTCAATTCGTCGCTCCGTTTTTCCGTGAAAGACGGACAAACAGACACACACTTTCCCATTTATAATATTAGTATAGATTTGACACCCTCTACGTTTCCGTTACTATCTATCTGTAATATCTGTATAATAGTGGCACAAGTAGCAGCAATCATGTTTAGTTACTGTTACTCGTATTAGCTCAAATAGCATAACTTTTTAACAAAAAATAAAACCGCCTTCAAAAAAAGCGTGTTACAAAACACGGAGAAACTAAAAAGCCAAAAATAATAAACCTTCGAATTCAGATTTCTTATCGGATTGCAATAATCTAAACATCCAAATTATAAACAAATCAATTATTTTTGTAGTCGGTACCAGACCTGTTCGTCGCCTTGCTATTTCCTGTTTGCCCCACCCAACCATACGCAGGCTGGCCCCGACTCCAAAAATAATTGATTTGTTTATAATTTGGATGTTTAGATTATTGCAATCCGATAAGAAATCTGAATTAGAAGGTTTATTATTTTTGGCTTTTTAAGTTTCTCCGTGTTTTGTAACACGGTTTTTTTGAAGGCGGTTTTATTTTTTGTTAAAAAGTTAATTTATTTGTTGATTTTTAGTGGTTCCTAGTGATATTATATGTATCAGTCCGAATATATGTACAGTAGTGAAAGAATTATCCTTTAACTCCTAACCGTTGAGGAGTTGACCTTCCATTATCAGCTCAGCCACATAAAATTATTACCATCAGGCGTAAATACGGGTGTACCTTTGAAAAATACACTAAGAACATTACATGTGCCTATAACATTTGAAGAGTTCCCTCGATTTCTCCAAGATCCCATCATCAGACCCCGACTTGGTGCCAATGGGACCATCTCGGGGTTATACCCGTTCGATCAAAAAAAAAATTTTGAAAATCGGTCCACGATTCTCGGAGATATCGAGTAACATACATACAAAAAAAAAAAAAAAACATTCAGTCGAATTGAGAACCTCCTCCTTTTTTGAAGTCGGTTAAAAACACCGTGTGATATATCATTTGCAACATTATTATCTATTAGTTTACAACAACAAAAATTGTTTACATAAGTGTAAACACCGGGAAAATCAATAATACACAATTTAGATTCTATCAATACGAAGGCAAGTCTAAACGTATTTGCAAATACAAATAGTAGTAGTGTTGTCACTGTTGTCAGTATGTAAGATGTCGTATCGTGTAATTGAAACCTTGCATATTAATTTCATAATAGAAGTAATATTAGAAATTTGAGCTGTGCGTTTACGTAACGTGCACTGATGTTTCGGATAGGTGCGGGGCGGGGCGTCAGCGTCACCCATACTCGACCGCGGTGATTTGCATGCGTCTTGCGGCCTTGTATGCAAACAATGCCTTCATGCTCTGCTAATTCTTCAAATTTACTTAAGCTGTTAGGAAGTGACGATAACGATATTATCATACCGATCATCTGTCTATTCTAGGTGATTTCTTGTAAGTTGAAAATGTCACTGTGGGGATAGCGCAGGTACCTATACAGTTAAAGTAGGTGTGAGTTTTTTCCCCCCACTAGCTCGGAAACACGTGTTTTGTCCTTTAATACCAGCGGGTAAAAACGCATTTTATCCACTAGTGGGTAAAGTAATTTGACCTTGAATAAAGTCAAATTAACTGCTTTAAAATTGATAAAAGTAGGTGAATCTAGTAATAAAGATGATTTACCACCTGTGGAAATACTGGAAGCAGTGATAAACGCATTTTTAGGGTTCCGTAGTCAACTAGAAACCCTTATAGTTTCGTCATGTCTGTCTGTCTGTCCGTCCGTCCGCGGATAATCTCAGTAACCGTTAGCACTAGAAAGCTGAAATTTGGTACCAATATGTATCAATCACGCCAACAAAGTGCAAAAATAAAAAATGGAAAAAAATGTTTTATTAGGGTACCCCCCCTACATGTAAAGTGGGGGCTGATATTTTTTTTCATTCTAACCCCAACGTGTGATATATTTTTGGATAGGTATTTAAAAATGAATAATGGTTTACTAAGATCGTTTTTTGATATATTAATATTTTCGGAAATAATCGCTCCTAAAAGAAAAAAAAGTGCGACCCCCCCTCTAACTTTTGAACCATATGTTTAAAAAATATGAAAAACATCACAAATGTAGAACTTTATAAAGACTTTCTAGGAAAATTGTTTTGAACTTGATAGGTTCAGTAGTTTTTGAGAAAAATACGGAAAACTACGGAACCCTACACTGAGCGTGGCCCGACACGCTCTTGGCCGGTTTTTTTGCGTTGTAATTTCCTCGCTATAGTGAGGGGAAAAGTTTTGTGTTATACTCGGGTGCAAATGTATTTTACTTCTCGTGTGTTAAAAAACTCGCAAGTTCAGGATTCTATTCTCGAACCACTCGCTTCGCTCGTGGTTCAACTATAGAGTCCTTTCACTTGCTCGTTTTTCAATTCCACACTCGGCGTTAAAATACAACTTTGCCCCCTTGTATAACAAATAACTATTAAACGTATTAATTATACGCTATAGCTAATAGCTATTTAGGCGTTTAAATCCGGCAAGAACGAGGCAAGTGTAGGGCACACTAATGCGATGGGCAATGGCATTGTAATGGATAAGCAGACCACGAAAACAAAATAGGGGAGTGGGAGTTATGCAAATACTTCAGGGGGGTTTTCCAGTAACCAAATACTAGATATACTAAGCTATAAAAAAATATTATACGGTATGAAAAATGCATTTTATTTATGTTTTACAATTATTTCAGTGTGTTTTACATTTATTTTGTAAATTTCACGTAGATAAATCGTTATAATTTGCAATTTGGCAGGGAATTGTGACAACACCGCCATTCATTGAAGATTTTGCCTTATGATTTTTTTTCTCTGTGTTTTCCTCTCAAATGTGATGAAAAATATTGTGTGTAACTCAGGAGGTAACGTGTCTTATAACTCTCGTTGACAAAATCCCCCTTACCTCCCTTGTTGCACATACTATTACAGCATTACAGCTTGTTTTTCGCTTATATTTTAAGACAGAGCTGTCTGAGTCTGACAATTCGTTTTTGTGTTGGTTCTTCTAACCTATAGCACAGTATAATAAAGAGTACTTATCGTACAGTATGGCCACTCCCGCTTCCCAGCTGAAGGTGCCGCCCACCCCCTCTCGGTTACCTCACAGTTACAGCTTGTCAAAAACGCGAACAGTCGACCTGTCATATCTCACTCATACAAGCATGGTACGCGTTTACCTATACCACAGAATATATATTAGTACAACTATACGAGCTTAAGAATGTGTGTTATGGCCGCTGTACACACATGGCCAACAGTTCCACCAACCCCCTTGGCCATGTGTGTAGAGGGCTACTTGGCCGTAAGTTGGCAGTTGGCGCTTGCGCTTGCCGGCCAACCGATTCGTGTCGGTTTTTTGTCCACACATCAAAGGATCTTGGCGCCAATGGCCAACTGCGTTTACACGTTGGCGCTTCATTCAGTTGGTCGTCAGCCGTCAGAGAGGACAGTAGTGATATATTTACGAAAATAATAAGTTTATCTATGCCAATAATAGTGTAGATTTTAGGAAATAAAATAACCTTGCAAATGTTTAATGTATTTCCTAAAAAAGATAAATGTTCTTATCAGAATATTCAAAAAATTGTTAATATTGCAAATAATTTAATTTTACTACGGGGTTATTATTTTTTAATATTTTTTTTCTGACAACGTCTATGACCAAGAATTTCCTAGATTTTTTCATTCCACGTCCATCTTTCATGAAGAGCCAATGCCAAGTGATTGGTTCGCCAATGTGTAAACAGCGGCTCTTATCTTGGCCAAGGGGTTTCACAAAGGGCTGGTGGAACCGTTGGCCATGTGTGTACAGGGGCCATTAGGAACGCGCCTCTTTCATATATTTGATGGCCAGTGTCCGAGATGTGCCTATAGGCTGGAATATATACACCTTGTGTTGTTATGAAACTAAAAATAACATAATATTTCTTTAAGATATATTACTTACTTATTACACAATATAACAATATCCTTCAAATAGGTTTGCGTTATTAAGTATAACTAGCATTCATCACCTGCAAGCGGGATTCGCTAAGTGCTTTTTTAATGAAACACTTTCAATGTTTTTTGGACATATGAGAATATTGATAAAAATACCTAATTGATTATCTTTAAAATTAGGTCCTGAGAACGCATCATCCTTGAAATTAGCGGACTTAAAAAAAAACAACGTTTTCACAAGTAAGACAAACTCATAGAAGTTATTTGTACTACTGCAAAGTGACAGGCTCCCCTACAGAGGGAAATCGCACCGAGTGCCGGACTCAGAATGACAATTGATTTGCCGCGACGAAAGTGTTGCAGATTGATGCCTCTATGGCTTCGATTTGGCGACTTTCACTAAAGCCAGTGACCGATGTGGCGTCATCGGGATGTCATCTCAGCGATTTATTGAGCAATCAAATCAAAATTTGACAGCGATACGACTGTGTAATAGGTTTGGTTAGTATTAGCAAGGCGTTACTCGCAAATATAGGAATATGTACTTTGTTATAAATAAAATAATAAAAAAATATATCTTGAAATGACTGAGTCACTTTAACCACAAATAAAAGCTAATAATCTAAACCATACAGGACGGAGTAGGTACGTACCACTACCACGCGATAAAAAAATCTGATTGTCTGTTTCTTCCCTTGTTTTTATTATCATAACTTGAGAATAATAATTAATAACAGAGGTCTTATTCTATATATGTTAATATATATTCTATGTTACTTATGACCGACTTTAATCATATTTAACTATTAGTTGGTGGTGGCAATGGTTTACCTAGCCTTAATTATCTACTCTCTTGGGTAATTTAGTACTTATATTGATGTAAAATATGAGAGGAAACGAAGTGTCTACTCACCATATAAGTACGGCTTTTTTTTGTGGTCACGGCCGTTCATATGGAACGCCTTCGACGTGAATTGCCGGTGCGGTGGCAATCGTGTACCTATACGGAGCGTATAAATACTAAATACCTACATAGGTGCGAGTATGTTATGTTATACCTTATGTTGACTTATGCTATAAGTATTAGTAAAGTTGAGGTGTCTACACAAACTTAATAATGTCAGCGATAGCCTACATTAACATTATCTTAATGTAATTTGTTCCTAACAAGTTATCGGATTAATGGGTTGATTGTAGAATTTGTAGATTAAACCTTAAGATTGGTCAGACCTGGAAAAGGGTTAACACTTAACACTTAAGTTGTGTTTTGATATATTGGCGCAAATTCTGCTGCTGGTTGTAGCGTGTTACATAAGTAGGTGTATGAGTCGTATAATTGTTGAGTATTAGAGCTGTGAGGCAGTGGACCGGGAACACCGCTACTCACCTCCGTTAGCGCTTCGGATATGTTTCATTGGCATCAGATATAATTTTTTATATCTATCGTCGTGAAATGCCTACACAGTCAACACACAACATAGTGAGTAATTATGAGTATTGGGTGGTTCTTTCAAATGGTTAACCTACGTATGAAATAAGTATGAAAAAGTTAAGTATAGCAATTTTTAAAACTAATTAAACAGAAAAGCAATGCGGTAATTAATTAAAAGTTAAATCAAGTCGTTCGTTAGCTAATAGTTACATTAGGTACTGGCATTAAGTATCATACCTAAGACCAGTAAAGTTACCTATTTACTGCAGTAAATTGTTGGGCATTAATTGACATGATACTCATGAAGGTAGCTAAGTATAAGTGCAGTCACCGGTATATATAAGTGATGATTTCTGTACCTTGTCGCTTTTAATCGTTTGACGATTTCGTATGACATTTCAAAGAAGATGTTAATGTGACAAGGTATCGAAATCATCACATATTTATGCCGGTGACTGTACCTACCTACCTATTTCATTAATTACCGTTCTCGATATATGTTCACAACTAGTATTTTTAATAAGTATATTTGCAAACTACAATGTTTCATTGAAGTAACCTACATTAATGAATTCGAACTAAAAGTAACGCACACACACCAACCTTATAATCACCTATTAAATATGGATCGGTCAGGCAACCTTCCATATAAGATTTCACAAGTCGAACATTTATCGACATCGTCGAAGGCCGAGCGTCGGTCCTGCAGGTTAACTTGAGACTTTTTCTAATTACCTATTCCACCACACACAAGGTTATCAGCTTTCCCTCTATGTGACTGTGGTTTTTCTTTCTTATCTGTTGTTATTGACACGGCACTATCATTGTGAACAACCTCCACGACCTTGGTATCTACTTGTAAATAAAAATAAGTGAATACAAATAATAAACGGGCGCAGTGCACCAATTGGGAAATAATTATGTTCAACTGAATGAGAATTTCGATCGCGTATAAGTACCTACTGTTTTTAGGGTTCCGTAGTCAACTAGGAACCCTTATAGTTTCGCCATGTCTGTCTGTCCGTCCGTCCGTCCGTCCGTCCGTCCGCGGATAATCTCAGTAACCGTTAGCACTAGAAATCTGAAATTTGGTACCAATATGTATATCAATCACGCCAACAAAGTGCAAAAATAAAAAATGGAAAAAAATGTTTTATTAGGGTACCCCCCCTACATGTAAAGTGGGGGCTGATATTTTTTTTCATTCCAACTCCAACGTGTGATATATTGTTGTATAGGTATTTAAAAATGAATAAGGGTTTACTAAGATCGTTTTTTGATAATATTAATATTTTCGGAAATAATCGCTCCTAAAAGAAAAAAAAGTGCGTTCCCCCCCTCTAACTTTTGAACCATAAGTTTAAAAAATATGAAAAAAATCACAAAAGTAGAACTTTATAAAGACTTTCTAGGAAAATTGTTTTGAACTTGATAGGTTCAGTAATTTTTGAGAAAAATACGGAAAACTACGGAACCCTACACTGAGCGTGGCCCGACACGCTCTTGGCCGGTTTTTAAACGTCGTTGTTACCTACCCTATCCGTTATTTGGGTTTCTATGGGTACCTATGTTAACATAATCTCGTCACAAAATATTGTTATAATTTTGTGTTTAGAAAATACTATAAGTAATGTTAAGTTTATATTTCATTGTATTTACTTAATTATCCAACTAATTACTTTACTAGCAAGTCGGGCGTATAAATGCAATTACGAGAAAAATAATGTGTCTAAATAATGGTGGTTTAATCTAGTTGCGGGCAAGCATGTGATGTGACATTCAATGAGGGTAGCAATTTTACACAATTTTAAATGGTAAAACATTCGCATGAAGCTTTATCAAAACCGAAATAGGTAGTAAAAGTGATGAATGAATCGCTAATCGCATAGCAGGAGGCAGGACACCGGCGGATGTGCCGGCGCAGCGCCACGCGAGCGCGCGGCTCGAGTCGCGTGAAAGCTCCGCCGGCCCAAGTGCCCATTGCTGTCCCTATTTTTATTTTTATCTTCCTCTCGACCCAAGGGCAGCTGCTCTCGATCAGTCTCAACGCCGACCGATTGCGTTAACATCGAGTTTAATTTCATATTGCAGCAAATATGCAATCGAGTCAGCTCGACACTTTTGTGTCGAACCGTGGTCGAACCTAATACCACAGATGTTGGTATAGGTAATGCAAAGTTATAGGTAATGAAGTTTTTTGTGTGCAGTTATCCCGATAACGCAAAGAGGACGATTATGATTATTGATCCTGAGGATCGATTGTTGAATTTCGAACGCCCGAATTCGCCGTTCTAAAGTCTGTGGAAAACGCCGTAAACGCTATTTTTGAAAAAGGACGGCTAGTAATTTTAAAACTAGTGGTAATGACCACTCGTTTTCGATTCTGTTAGTAGAATTGAAATCGCTAGTAGTGGAGATATTATTGAACGAATTTCATGAAATCGAATGGCCAAGATTCATAAATCGGCCCCCTGGTCGTACATTAAAATTATACTAACTATGCTAACTAAACACTTTTCATTTCAGATCGTCTGAATTTCATGCCAGCTTGTCTGCTTCAATACAAGTATTGTCGCGGTTCTCATATTATATAATATAAAATTAAATTAGAATGCAGCTATAACTAATGAAAAAGCAAATTACTAAATGAATTCCAAGGTCTATCTATTGACTGAATGGGTTGATTTCCTGTCTGAATCAACTTATCGCCGCATTGACATCCATAACAATATACCTAAGTACAAAATGTCGTAATTTTACCATGTTTTCGCAAGTTCCTGCGACGATTACGCAACTAAAACTGAGTTTTGTGACAAAACCTATTGAAGCACTATCAGTATTATCACATTTATCACCAACCCGATCTTCTGTTGCAATTTTTATAAGTCGAATAGGCGGGTTAACAAGTTTCGTTTTAAGGTCGCACGTTTAATAACTACAATAACATGGTTTCGAGTTTCATTTAAACGCGAGGTGCTGTGTAGAGATTTTAGTTTTAATTGTCACGTCCGCAGCACAATGCCAGCTGACAATAATCTGACAATGTGGCGGTCAGATGGACTGGCTTCATTGCGTGCGCCTGCGCCACAGAGAACCTCCTATAGAGTGGCAGTCTTGTATATTTGGTTCGCGATACGAGTCACCAGTGTTTGGGGTGCGAGGAGCGGGCGGGGAATGTGTTAAGCGCGCTGTGATTGGCCGTTTCAAGGACGGCGGGCAGTCGCGCCAGATGAAAAGGGACAGAAGTATGACTGTCCCTCTACTGACGCGTAAGTGGCCAATGTAAGTTGACCTATGCCGGCTCTGAATAAATTATAAATATGACTTATTTGTGGAATGTAATGCCGTCTGTTTTTAAATTTGAGCTTCTTGTTACCTTTCCACACCATTTCACACTACAGGTGGACATCTTTAAGGCATCAAAATACCCTTTTCCAATTTTTTTGTGCGAAAAACACGCGCTGCTTTCGGGTCTGTTACTTGGTCGATACTGATCGGGCACGGCGAGCGCCCGCGCTTATATCAGTGCAAATACTAGGAAGGCTGGCCACCGCGAGTCGTCTTGTAATAGATGTCTATAGGGGTTGGTCTGTGGCCTGCGCTGCTCAGGGACGCGGCTGCATGCTGCGGGCACTATTCCCACACATGTACACGTAGCTATTTACACAATATTGTCTTAAATTGCAAATCATGCGAGATACAAATTATTTCAGAATCTCAGTATGAATTCATCCTCTTAAATAAACAATTAAGTACTTATTCTTTAGATAAAAATACCAATAAAAATCTAACCTTCCAATGATTTAGTCAGTCCTGATAAGCAAAGGGTGGGTCTGCGACCGCAAGAAGGTAGTCAGTTACTATTGGCCTTACGACTCTCACAAGGAACGGCCTCGTAGGCATCTGATAAAAGCTCCCAAAAACTAACGATTGTCCGAGAGTACGTCGACTGGCAATTAAATATTGTAGACGTGACAGAATTCCTTTTCAAATGGGTAGATTGTATTTTTTGTTTAGTATTAAAATAGTACCATTCAGCGTACGAGGTTCCTTATTCATGAAAAAGATATCCGATATCAGGTCTGAAATAATCTCAATATTTGGGTAACATAAATCCAAAGCTCGGAGAGCTACTTACTTTCACTATTCTCCCCCACCCCGCGGCCCCAGTTGCATTGTCTCCGACTCATTATGAAATCAAGAATAACATCTACTTTAGGGGAAAGTATTAAATGCAAAGTTAAATGGGTGCAGTCGGCCGTTCGCCAATTATTCGTTATTACAAACAACTTCCGCACTGTCCGGCTTTTGTGTTACCGTCAATCGTCATGTAAATTAGTTCATACCATTCGTACGTAAGGCAACATTACGTGAAATATTTAGGTAAACATATGTATGTTCTACTTCTCAATACAGCTCGCCTAGCCAGGAGGGCGATTTTTGAATCTCGCATACGGGATTTTGTCACCAAAATACCGGTTGAAAACGGTGACTTGCTTATTATTTTCAGTGGCAATTTTCTGAATTCGAACGCGTGAGACTCAAAATTCGGCCCGCAGGAGGTAAATTAAAGTTACAGTTGTTTTGTTGACGCTATTGAAGTAGGTAGGTACTCCGCGCGGCAAACATAAGTCATCCCAGTATTAAACCTGTATCGGATCGACTTGGAGAACTTGTACTAATATTTATGTACATCACAATTGGGTTGTGCAAGTGTGTTACTTAAAGATTGATGTCCTTTTTTTATTTCGCTCAAAGTAAATCACGAGCCGAACAAACGTGCAATTGTACAGGTACCTTTTATGTCCCTAATCACCTGCCAATTGCTCTAATGACCGCATAGCTGTCGACATCGGATCACGCGCATCACTAGCGACATCGCCGTACCACTAACACACAACACACGGTCATTCATTTACCTCTATATTTTCGTGGTTTGGTCGCTAGTATTGTACTGGCTGGTCTAAATACGTATGATCTAGAGCGCGCACCAACAGCTGACAATTGACTCCAATTATGAGGTCGCTATAATTAAATTAGCAATGCACTCCTAATGTGAAAAACCGGCCAAGTGCGAGTCGGGCTCGCGCACAAAGGGTTCCGTAGCAGCAAATATAATAAACTTATTATGTCAAAAATTACAGTTAAATCAACCTATCTCAAAAACTATAAGAGATACTTTGATCAAACCAAAAATCGTTGAAAGAGTTAATTAGCATGCATCACCTCTATTTTTTTTAGAATTTTATACCCCGTAGTTATAAAAATAGAGGGGGGGGGGGGACATACTTTTTACGACTTTGAGAGCTGATATCTCAAAACCGTTCACTTTAAGAAAAATGTTTTTAGAAAACTTTATATCATTTTAAAAGACCTTTCCATTGATACCCCACACGGGTATGTACATCGAAAAAAAAATTTTCATCCCTCAGTTACATGTATGGGGGCCCCACCCCCAATTTTTTTTTTACTATTTAGTGTCATAATTTTGTAGCGGTTCATACAACACATATTCCCATCAAATTTCATCACTGTAGTACTTATAGTTTCCGAGTAAATCGGCTGTGACAGACGGACAGACGGACAGACGGACAGACGGACATGACGAAACTATAAGGGTTCCGTTTTTGCCATTTTGGCTACGGAACCCTAAAAAGCAAGTTCAGTCGAGATTGCAATCTACTGAGCTGTTTGTCACGAGACTAGCACTGGTAGCGCGGGAAAGATTTATCAAAACTATCTTAAGTACGAGTATACCGAAGCTTTTATCAACAGGACGTTGGTCGTCGTTTATGGTCAATTTTGGATGAATGAATGAATATGACTATTGAATGAATGACATCATTCATCAGATGATTTAAATAAAAGGTATGTTGTAGGACGCGAGTACGGTATCAGGTTCCTGATAGCCATGCGGTTACTCTATAACTGTACCGGCGCAGTTGACGGATGGCCGCTGGAGACGCTAATGCCTCGAACGAGGTCAGTGGAGCCTGCGCGGCACGAAGACCCACTAGGTACTTACTCTATTTGAACTTGAACAAATAAAAGTGCCATTTATCAGGCGAACGCTATTAGGACGCGATTATGCTAACCACAAACTGAGAATCTAGGTTAATGTAATTGTAAGTTATGCGGAGTACAGTTCGTTGTAAATATTTAAAAATGTATTTAATAACAGCGAGCGACTCCTCATGTCGCTGGTAGGTAGGTATATCATGATCAAAATTTGAAATGTGAACTCGCTTAAAATGCATGACATTTCAAAACATACAGCCTTAACATCTTTTGTTATCTATTTGCTGTCAAGATGAGCTTTGCCTATTATTCTGATTTCTATCTCATATGTGTGAAAATAACAACTACTTCCGGATTCCGGTTAAAACAATGTTTGAATAAACGACTGACAATGAGTTAGCGAGATAGTAGGTATTTCGTAAACAGAAGACACGGACAACCTTGTCGGTGCAGATATCGCATCTTTATTGTTTCCCTCTCGCATCTACCTCGTTATATGCACATCTATTAATGATCTTGCATTTGCCATAATATTTTTACCAACCACGAAAAACTAAAGTAAGTAGGTATACACGAGATAAACAGCGCCCTCTTGACAATGGCCATTTGCTCAATATTCCTGATCAAGACTTAAAATATTCGTGTTCAGGTCAAGTCAAATAGTGGTCACTTTATTCTTTAAATACTTATATCGTCCCTATATGGATAGGTCGATTTATGTAAATTGTCCCAAAAAAAGTAAATACCCGAATCGAAACTTTAGTAAATAGGTGACTAGGTAGGTACCTAAGTTATCGACTCTAGGTTTGCAATATCTGCTGATGCAACAGACGTAAACAGTCTTAAAAGCCTTAAAACCAAATAATATAAGTGAAATGTTATTACGAGAGAAGCCAGTAATCTTGTGAAGTTGAATTCTCCTATGTACCTACGAGTAGTGCGGCCGTACAACTAATTGATTGGAAAGTATTGGTCTGGGTGAAGTGAAACCAAACAGCATTTACTTCAAGCTACGATCACGATGTCATTTACTGACTATTCATGATACCTCGGCGTTTGTGGTAAATGGTAATAATTTACTAAGAGATTCAGTGAATTACGTAAGTACGGTTATCGAATAGGCAATCTTTGTAAGTATAAGTTGTACCTTTTAAAATTATTATAAATACATACCTAGAGTAACTAATAGATACATATACCTACATCGTATTGCCGTAGTTATCGTTTTTACTACCGGCTCGGCTGTTCGGCAGATCACGAGGAAAATAATCTGTAAGATTTGTACACATTTGAGCCAGGCCAGACATCAATCTCAGTCCATGCTCCATTTGGTTTCAGTTATGTGATCATGGACGAATGCGCCGGCAAATGGAACGAGATTTTCTCATCTTTTCTACTTTATCTCTAATTGCGTTTCTCACTAACGATAAAAAGATTCGCTGTCGGTTTTAGTAAGCAATTATGCGCCACGTCAGAGTATTGGAAATTCAGGTTTGTTTCGTTTATAGAAAAAATATTAGGTAAATAAATTTTCTTTATAATTGCTATCGTAGGCACCAAATCTAAATATTACATTTTCTTAGGTAATTACCTAAGTAGGTATATGAATTTAGATTTAATGAAATAGGCCGACTTTGGATACTAGCTATGGATATTCGGCAGAATAAATAAATGAATATTATAAAAGACACAGATTGACAGTCCCACGGTAAGCTCAAGAAGGCTTGTGTTGTGGGAACTCTGACAACGATATTGTACATATATATTATATGTAATATACATACAAATACATATATGTCTACATAGAAAACATCCATTACAGGGACAAAATATATCTGTATCTCATCACCGGGATTCGAACCTAGGACCGCGGCTTAGCAGACAGGGTCACTAATACATCTATCATGGCAGTGGAAGATAGGTACTTCATTTTTATTGATCATAATAATACGGGTAACGGATCGCTTGTTTTCCTGGGTACAATAAAAATTATAACCATTAGGTACGTATACAGTTGAAGTTATCTCCCCACTCATCCACACGTTGTAAGAACGGCGTCAGGGCTTGGGTCAATGGAATTTGTACAAGTGCACAACATAGCTAGTGCACGGGTTCCTTAAACACGATGAACAAACGATCCAACATCCATTCTAAACAAAGCAACTAGCGTGTTTTTAACTACTATCTCGTCATAAAAAACACTTTCTTATCGTTCATGTGTTCTCGCGGCCATTACATTAAAATCTTGATGCCGTTTTAGACTTTTAGTAAAAAACGAATCTCTCCACATTTTTATACACTTTTGAGCTTCTGGCGCTCTTTTGGTATAGGTAGGTTTAAGTACCTACGTATTATTTTGTCATGGTGGATGTTTCATTGAGCGACGGAAAAGTTGCAGGCTTCATGAAGCAACGTGTTTAATTTCACCATCATGATGTTCAGAACTTCGCATAAAACAAGACATATTCAAATGTGGGACAATACACTTGTTAATAGATCCCAACTGTATAAATTCGATATGTTCCCCATGAAACTTATATTGTTTTAAATTTAGGGGTACCTACATACATTACGTGAGTACCGATCATGTTACACAATAGGTACTCGTATAATACAATTTTCTATTTGAACACTGGCTATTTTGCTTTCTTTACAGCTATTAATTTCTCTGAATTTATTGTTTCACGCAGTCTGGTTATTGTTTTACGTTTTTAATATCGATCGATAGGTAAAACTCAAAATCATGAATATGAATACAGAAAAGTATTAACATGTTTACTAGAAAATCTGATATCATTTTGGTTTGGTTCGTAAACGAAAATTACTGTTTAGTTAGTGACATTTTAAATACCTGTTCGTCGAACTAAATGATTTTTTTTTATCTCGCGGTATGAATAAATACTTTAGGATGCGATAAGAAAATTCTAGCTCAATGTCAAAAGAAGGTTAAACAAACTAGTAGAGTAGGCAGTTAATAAGTAATAATACCATCATATTTATACCTTGGGTGACATAACTCTAAAAATTAGAAATAATCACTTAATGTTTTCTTTGCATACCTACCTTGAGTACCTACTAGTACTAGTCGTAATTGGCTTATGGTGATAATCTCTGCTGTAGGTACTTTGTTTTTTTCATACTAATTTTTGTAGTTAAAACTAAAGGCGCTAGGCGTTGAAACTGTAAGTACATAATGTATTATTAAAATTTGTCGATCATACGGACGATCTCTTATGGCTTATTATTTGAACGTATTTCATAATAAACTAGAAATCAACTGTTAAAAAATGTACATCATATAAAGTAATAAAAAGGTAAATATGATCAAATGTAATAATACCTACATACTATGTATAATACTGTCTAAATTTATAAGTTTTAAATCATGAGTCGGCAAGTAAATCTGTTGAGCGGGCCCCCGCTGCGCCATGCCATTTATGGAATCATTTGAATCATTTCTGACGGCAACATCCTAAGTTAACCTTTCAGTGGGTAATGCGTTCATTGATTAAACTACAAATTAACCTGCGTGGGTACTAGTTCATTGCTAAACACAACGAGTAGACACAGGTTACTTAATTACTAGTTAATAATAGTACCTAGTTAATTAAAACGACATTTATTTCAACGTTGATCAAAGTTAAGTTCGGCGGCCACTATTTGACCAAATTTTTTTTTTGCCAAAATGCATTTTGGTATACATATTTTTCTCCGACATTGTTTTCAAAATTTTACAGCTTGCGGTACGTACCTTTTTAAAGAGTTAGGCATCGGATGAACCTTTTTTGATACACACTAAAACTACTGTAGCAGCCGTTTATTGCGTTCTCCGGGGTATCAAGTTATCAAGCACCAATACAACAAAGACGAACTTTCCTATCAGATCTCTCTATACATTATCAGTAGGGAGATGTGTGTTATCATGACAGATCGGGGACTCTTACCTTTATCAGTAGGTATCATGCATGTAGTGTAATCTAGAAATAACACGTCAATCATCACTGTCATACATCTCCTGCGTTTGATAACAGAAGCGGATACATTCCGGAGGATTCCGGCGATACAGGATAATAAAACAATGTTCTTTCAATACACCTCCACGGGACAGGCATTTGCTTAGGGTGGAGGCCAGTATAATTGTATCCTTGTATTTTCTCAGAAATAAACAAATTTTATTTATTTATTATTTAATTGTATGAAGTTTTATCTATGGGCTATTATGCTAAGCCGACTGAGCTCTAAAAGATCTGGGTTCGTAGCCAAAATCGCAGCAACTTGCGCCATGACAACGAAAAACTTTGAGTCACTCTTCCGAGTCTTCCGTATTAGTGCGAGAGTTGCATTACGTTCGCTATGGAGTGTAAATGATTGGCAGGTTGGCTACGCATCTTGTTTTGTTGCGATTACGAATGATAAAAGATAAAATTTGGATTCTTCTGACATTACCTACTACATATTATGTAGATGTCAGGACGATTCTAGGTTTATTTTTGTTATACGCTAGGCATGTACAAGGTCAAATCTCTCAAAATGTCATCAAAATCACAATCCTCAAAAAATATTCACGTAATTAATGGACGCGCCCTTATAGTCTTCTTTCTTATAAATTCATCCCTCATAAGCAACTATGACTAAATTTATGACCGTATAAAAACTAAGTCTAACGACAAAGCTAAGCCGTCATTATGCACTGTAATCGAATCCAATCTACTTAATAGAAACTATTTCCGGCAACGGAAGTTGAGGAAAAGTGTCGCAATTTTACCTGAATAAGCCCCCTACCTCAAGTTTTGCAATGTCCAATTGTTAAGCAGCACAGGAAGGACCGGTTTTTCTCTATCCGTAGTAGGGTTATTGTGCTATTTAATTTCCGTCCCAGCGTTAGTTTTTGTCCACTTGTCGGAGTAGCAATTAATATCTTAATTTTAATTAGCTACTTGCGAAATACAATTTTTACGTCAGATTTGTGCCAGCGAGGTAGGTCGTTTATACTCGAATTCCGACGAGTACTAAAGCTGGACGAAAACTAGCACAATGACCCTGTTTACTATCACTGTTTGAACGCAATGTTCCCGTGTAGAAAAATACGTTTTCACCACACCAACTGGTAATGATCCATATTGCTATTCGAAAACGGATAGCAAAATTGCATTTTATCCACAAGAGTGCAAAGTAATTTCATACATAGGTATTTTAACTTGATGCCTTGATGATTTATGCTGGGTAGAATTTACCTATAAATCATTATTTTGAATCATAAATATTGAATAGATTGCTGGATTTGTTTTAGTTTGATGTTTTATAGTCAGTATTTTGTTCGTGTTGGTGTACTGAACAATTTTGATTTTTACTCAGTGGCAAAGTTTGTTTAACCTACGTGCCTTGAAACCCTCGCAACGCTCAAGATTCCACTTTTTGAACAACTCGCTACGCTCGCGGTTCAATATTGGAATCTTTCGCTTGCTCGCGTATCAATATTGGCACGTGCGGTTAAACAACCACTTTGCCCCCTTGTGAAACAAATAAATATTTAATTAAGCGTTTTTTTTGTAATTCAGAGTTTTTTGGGACGATTTTTGTGGGACATTCCGAGTCAAAAGAAGCTTATATCTTGAGCGCTTCGATGGCTCCTCGATTTTTTTTTATGTAGTAGTGTGAGAAGTAAGGACAATAATAAATTATATGGCCAAGGGGATGAATATTTCTCATTTTGCACAATGTTAGTTAGTTAATTGCTATACCTCCTATACAGAAAGAGTACCGCGCTTCTTACGTCATTCGCGTCGTGCTATTATACACCTGTCACTCAAATTGCAACAGACAATTCTTGTTTGCTCTGATAATAGTGGCAGTACCCAGAATGATATTCAACTTTACTACTTGACGCTTAAAATGATCTCATGCAACTGTGTCACATGTATAACTGTAGGTAATATGCAAGTCAACAAATGAGTAGGTAAACATGTATTTTTCCTTAAGTGTGCAACCTGTGCAACACCAAAATTCTCCAAACTCTTAAAGTCTCAGCCTTCTCATATCTTAATCTTTATACACGCTTAAAGTAGGTTCTTAAATGTTCTACCACTTGTTTCTCTAACTCAGAGACCTGGCCCCGTAGCCGAATGGCATTTCTCCGACGCCAAACGAAAACGAAACGTAGTCCGGCTCTGTCGCGCCAATACGCAAGAGCGATAGGGATAGATATCTATTAGCGTTTCGTTTCGTGAGCGTTTGTGCCATTCGGCTACGCACCCTGGCCCCGTAGCCGAATGGCATTTCTCCGACGCCAAACGAAAACGAAACGTAGTCCGGCTCTGTCGCGCCAATACGCAAGAGCGATAGGGATAGATATCTACTAGCGTTTCGATTCGTGAGCGTTTGTGCCATTCGGCTACGCATCCAGAGAGTACCTCAGATAGTTCTTCATTCGCTAGAAGAAATTGCTCGGAGCAATTGATACAAAACCAGGGGGCCGATTTTTTTATCTCAACCGGTCGATTTCGTATATTTTATGTAATAATTTTCGTCCACACTTAGAAACACTATTTGGCTGGCTAGTACTAGTCATTCAATTTCTACTCATAGAAACGAAAACGAGTGGTCATTACCACAAGATTCCCAGTTTCTAGTGGTCGTGATGAAATCGTGTGCTCGAGATTAAAAAATCGGCCCCGGTCCAACATTTTCATCCTCGTACAGTTGAATTCGCAAATAGTTGGATAGTTTTAACCCTTTAACTTTCATAATTATTGTCATATTAGGTATGCATATTATATTTATTGACACATTTGTCAGTCGAACATTATCGAATGCGTAATGAATCCATATATTACGTCACAGTGTAAGGGGGGGGGGGGGGGTCATACTAAATGTGACAAGCCCTGTTAAAGGGATACAAAAAAGCGTGACATAGGGGGGGGAGGGGTCCAAAAACCTGAAATTTGGTGTGACGTAATATGTGGATGATCCCAAATGAGCGACGGCGAGCTAGGTATGTACATTGTACCTATCATATGGGGTAAAATAATAATGACTACGAGTAATATACTAAATAATAAAGTTTAAGTTTAGTCTTAGTTTCTTATATGTATAATTATGTAAACAAAAGTATAATTAAAAAATAATAATAATAAAGTCGCATAGTGAAATGAATTACTAATTACTTTAAAATCAGCTGTTGAAGATGTAGGTAGATACCTAAACAAAAAAAAAATCTAAATCTATAGAACTAGTTAGGCTTCCGCTATTGACTGTAGGTCGTTCAAGAAAATCTTTACAATTATGTACAAAAGCCTGAATATTAATGAAATTGAAAATAAATCGTGTTACTTAGTAGTTAAGTTTATAACTTTATACTTGCACTTAATGCAGGATTCAATACTTTACATGTAAAGTTCTTATGTTATTTTGAATAAACAATAACAAATAAGCATGTATCAACTCACCAGTTGCGGGATCGACAGGACAGTTGTAAATCCGTGAACTACACACTCACAACGTGACCACGGAAGTCTTCAATTACACAATATCTTGTGAAGAAACAAACAAAAAACTTTATGGGATGCGGCAGTGTGGAGTTACACGGACGCAACGCTCGTGCGTCCACCCCGATACTACTTCGAATTGATACTGAAGTACTGAACTGAGTCAAACGAGTGAAGTGAGGTGAGTGAGTGGCGAACGTCATCGGCAGCGGCACAACGGCAGCGTGCAGCGCGACCAGCCGACCGCGCCGGCGAGGAGTACCTACCCACCCAGTTCTACCCAGACATGGGATTCAACGAAATGTACTATACATATACTCTAGAACCGAGACATGTCCCTTAGATCAGGGTTTCAAAATTTGTAGATTTCCTTTCATTAATCCGCGTTGGGACCATAAACCATGCCAGTTTTAGGACTCAAAAGAGTGGCACAACACATTGATCATTAATAGGGAAACTATAAATCTTAAAACATTATTATTGAACATATTGATCACTATTCAGTAACTAGGACAAATTAAAAAAAAAAACGCGGTCAAGTGCGTGTCGGACTCGCTCACCGAGGGTTCCGTACAAACTTTAAAGTTTATTATCAAAATGTTATTCATAGAACTCTACAGACTTGACTAAATCCTCAAGACTCAATTTTCAACATAACAAGTAATATTTTAATATATAATTTTATTGTTCTACAACGTCCAAATAAAATCAAGACTATTCGACTTCAATAGTTTACGACTTACGACTTGTCGCTAGGAAGCTCCTGTACCGACCTCATTATATCAGGAAAAACGCGATGTAGGAAATGAGCATTCAACGTACAACGACATCTATCGGCAAATTGAGTAAACTAATGCGCGCGAGCTAGTATGGAAAATGATTTTTATGGAATAATTATTTATTGCGTGAACCAATTTTTACCATTTTTTCTTTATTTGAAAGCACGTAATTTCATTGTAATTTTGTAGAAATCACAGGCACAATAAACATCACCAAGCAGAGATGGGCAAATCGTAATCGATTCCTGATTACACGATTACTTGATTTTACTTTGTAATCCACTACTGGGTGTCAGATTACTTGTAATGTAATCAAGTGAAGTGGTGGCACCAAGGGTGGTTAAATTGAAAATGTAAATTTGAAAGGTTTTTTGTCAATAAAAAAAAAGTTTTCTAGGTTCACATACAATTTTATTTTTCCTGTAATATTATATCATTATATCCATGTTTTGTAAAAAAATCATAAATTTTCGTTGGTAAACTTCGGAGATAAGGGGGGGGGGGGGGGTGGCGGTTTTTTTTACATTTTCCTTCATAACTCTTTTTTTTTCACAACAAAAAAATTATAAAAAATAGTTTTGATATGTACAATTCGAGCTATTTCTAACGATACCCCACTTGACCTAGTTACTTGACATTTACAATTTGCCCCCCTTTCATATTGGCCATTTTGTATAGTTATAAAAAAAATAATCCTTTAATTTTGTAGAGGTTAACAATGTTCATAACTATTCAAAATTTCAAGTTCATAGCATAAGTAGTTCTCGAGATATTTAGAAATATGACAGACGGACAGAGTCGCACCATAAGGGTTCCTTTTGTACCTTTTTGGTACGGAACCCTAAAAACCGGCCAAATGCGATTCGGACTCGCCCACCGAGGGTTCCGTATCCGTACAAACGTTCAATAGTTAAAATAATCTCATGTTTCTCATATAAGTAACTCTAAAGAGTTAAAGACTTGACTTTCTAAGCACAGTATAATAAAGAGTACTATCGTATAGGTGCTAGAAGTATAGGTATAGCGCCATCTCTCGGTGAAATCGCAAAGTAATTTGCGCTACCTGTATAGTATGTTGGTTTTTCAGGGATAATTTTAATGTTGTTTTGTACTTTATTTGAAAGAAAATATTTACGTAAAATTACGTATTTCTTTTACCTTTTCCTTCATAATTCTTTTTTTTTTCCACTAAAAACAAATTATAAAAACCCGGCCAAGTGCGAGTTGTACTCGCATTGCAAGGGTTCCGTACACTACAAGAAGGGCTTAAGCGCCTCCTTTTTACTAGGAACTTAAGTCATTTTTGCGAATTATCGATATTTTGAACAAAACGAAACAGAAATGAGTTTATATGTAATATTCAAACGCGCTCACACAATTTCAAGAGTAACTCGTTGCAGCGGCAGTGAGTGAAATTCGCAATTTGAGTTTTTTTCTTTTAAGTCCGAATGTAGATTTCTAATAGGTTTTCCTGCACGGGTAGCATGGTCGCGCGATAGACGATAGAATATCAGGCCGTCCCTATCGCACTATTAGTAAGTGCGATAGGGACGGCCATATGTAGAATGGTTTATACAATAAATGATTTTTATCTTTTTATCTTATCTTTATCTTTATCATTTATCGCGCGACCATAATTGCCTGCCTGTAATCTATAGATTGAAAACTATCTCGTGTATTTTTTTGAAAATTTTACACTTAGTAGTTTCGGAGATAGGGGGGGAGGGAATGGTCATTTTTTGCCTATTTTATTTTACTATTCTTAAATTACTTGAAAATTACTTTACTCAAAATTATTAAAAAAATATTTTTGAAATACTTAATAAAAAGCTCTTTCATTTGATATGTAACACAATTTACACAATAGTTCTAGAAACTTTTATTTTTAATTTTTACTTTTACCCCCCAAAAGTGGCCCCTATAATTGAATTTTCTTAATTTACATTACATGTCCGTCTTTGGGTCACAGGTTTACATATGTGTGCCAAATTTCAAGTTAATCGGTTCGGTAGTTTCGGAGAAAATTGGCTGTGACAACGGACAGACAGATACACGAGTGATCCTATAAGGGTTCCGTTTTTCCTTTTTGAGGTGCGGAACCTAAAATAGTTTTGATAAGTACAATTTGAGTTTTTTTTTAACGATACCACACTTGACCTAGTAACTTGACATTTACAGTTTTCCCCCTTCTCATTTGGCCATTTTCTACAATTCATATTAATAAATGAATAAAAATAATACTTTCAATTTGTAGAGGTTAATAATGTTCATAACTATGCCAAATTTCACATCGATAATGTAAGTAGTTCTCGAGATATTTAGGAATGTGATGTGACAGACAGACATACGGACAGAGTCGCGCCATAAGGGTTTCTTGTACCTTTTTGGTACGGAACCCTAAAAATAGACACTAGAATGTATTTCTATTCAACAGTTTTTTTTACATAAATTTTAAAAACCTACAGAAAACTGCAATTAAGTAAATCAATGAATCCGTTTTGGTTTGTTTCTCACCCCTAGAAACGCACAGGCAAGGTGTCATACCAACAACTAGATACGATTATGATTATGGGTTTAATTTATATTTTCACTATCGAAATATTGATTAAACGCGGTATTTTCATAATATATACACCCTGTTTTTATTCAATTACGTTAACTTTAATACAAGGTTCTTTAGATCAAATACAATTAATTTCTCTTAGAAACTTATCGAGTTATTAAAAAAACTAAAGACAATTACTGAACATGTGTGTGACAGCCTTTACCAATTCCTAACGTTATTTGTTTTGACATGTGCCGTCAATCACTGGACACTAACTTGAATGTTATTCTTAAGGGTCTCTCACACTAATAAATTCATTTTCACCACACCAACTGGTAAAGGCTTACTTTGCTGTTCGAAAACAGATAGCAAAATTGCATTTTATCCACAAGGGGGCAAAGTAATTTCATACAAATTTTAACTCGATGTCTTGATCTGGCTGCTAGATTTTACCTATAAATGATGATTTTGAATCATAAATAGGTACTGAATAAATTGACGGATTTGATTTATTTTGATGTTTTATAGTCGGTATTTTGTTCGTGTTGGTGTGGTGAAAATTTTTGTGTTTCACTCGGTGGCAAAGTTTGTTTAACCTTCGTGCCTTGATACCCTCGCAACGCTCAAGATTCCACTTTTTGAACCACTCGCTACGCTCGCGATTCAATATTGGAATCTTTCGCTTGCTCAGGTATCAATATTGGCACGTGCGGTTAAACAACTACTTTGCCCCCTTGTAAAACAAATAACTATTATTATGTATGAAAACGAAAAAAAAATTTTTTTTTCGAATTTAAAACAAAAAGCGATATACAGGGTGGTTCCTGATGTTTTTTTTTATATTTATTTATTCTATATTAAAAATCTTAAATTTGTTCATACACCAGAGTGCCATGAAACCCTATCAGGTTTGTGTTGACACTCGAAAATGAACCTAACTGCGTGTCGACTTTAACGGAAAACAAAAAAACACGGTGTATATGTCATCGTCGTATTCAACTCAAATTTAACTGCAATTCAACTGTATGAAGCATATACATCAAATAGACTTGAAATAGACAATTAGACATAATTAGGTAAAAAGGGGTCTCTACAATCTATGGATTGATTGGAATGAAGTATTTACTTACCTAGTTTCAATATGAAATTATTTAATACTAGCTTTTGCCCGCGGCTTCACTCGCGTTAGAAAGAGACAAAAATTAGCCTATGTCACTCTCCATCCCTTCAACTATCTCCACTTAAAAAATCACGTCAATTCGTCACTCCGTTTTGCCGTGAAAGACGGACAAACAAACAGACACACACACTTTCACATTTATAATATTAGTATGGATATCCATCAAATGTTGCCCATATTTATAGTTGGAATAGTTATTCCAACTAGTAGAAGCCAATATTTGGCCAGAATAAATAAATACCTATTCGATTTCCTTCCTCTTAAACCGACGGACAGAGTCGCACCATAAGGGTTCCTTTTGTACCTTTTTGGTACGGAACCCTAATAATGATTTGACTGACATATTAACCAAAGAGAATATAATCACTAGTTACGTTATACTCTGTCAAACAAGTCTGTCAGTAAATAAGAACAAAGAAAACTATATGCATCCTTTTCTTTAGGGTGCTAGAGAAAAGGATACCTATAGTTTTCTTTGTTCTTATTTACTGACAGACTTGTTTGACAGAGTATAATTAATAAATATAATCACTACAGGTACGATAGTACTTTTTATTATTTATACTGTGACGGTATTAACTATTCGACGTGTATGACATTGCATGACATAGCATGACAAATATCTAATGAAGTTTGTCAGTGCAATAATCATTGCTTGCGATTCATGCTACAGTCTTATTTAACATCATCAATATGGAAAGCAAGCGAGTAAATTCTGCTCCAAATGTGAATCGCCAAACGTCGAAAACAAAACGAGACACTGCAGCCACGAAAACCGCAAAAAATGCTAAAGGAGATTGCGGCGAAGTATCTGAGAGCACTTCCCATACTCAGTTCTTTGTTAAGAAGAGAAAATTTGACCCGTTCACGAGAATGGCAAGGGATAAATATTACGACATGCAAGCCTCTTCTGAAAGTTCGTCCTCAGATAGTTTCGGCTGCATACATGGTCCAGGGGGAAAATCTTACACGGACAGCGAACAGCTAAAAAGAGCATTTCGTCACGAATTGGATCCTGTTCCAGTAGGTAATGGAATAATTGAATCTATAATGATGGTCAAGGAAATCTATAACCTTTTTATTTGGACAGCGCTTTCCATCACCCACATACCATTCAGTACCGAAGTATCACTTGGTTATGATTTCGCTTGCGTGACTTCGTTTTGACCTACAAAACAAAATGTCGCTATAAAAAACCGGCCAAGAGCGTGTCGGGCCACGCTCAGTGTAGGGTTCCGTAGTTTTCCGTATTTTTCTCAAAAACTACTGAACCTATCAAGTTCAAAACAATTTTCCTAGAAAGTCTTTATAAAGTTCTACTTTTGTGATTTTTTTCATATTTTTTAAACATATGGTTCAAAAGTTAGAGGTGGGGGGACGCACTTTTTTTTCCTTTAGGAGCGATTATTTCCGAAAATATTAATATTATCAAAAAACGATCTTAGTAAACCCTTATTCATTTTTAAATACCTATCTAACAATATATCACATGTTGGGGTTGGAATGAAAAAAAAATATCAGCCCCCACTTTACATGTAGGGGGGGTACCCTAATAAAACATTTTTTTCCATTTTTTATTTTTGCACTTTGTTGGCGTGATTGATATACATATTGGTACCAAATTTCAGCTTTCTAGTGCTTACGGTTACTGAGATTATCCGCGGACGGACGGACGGACGGACGGACGGACGGACGGACGGACGGACGGACGGACGGACGGACGGACGGACAGACAGACATGGCGAAACTATAAGGGTTCCTAGTTGACTACGGAACCCTAAAAACGGGTATGATGAATTAATACATTATGCTCTTTGATTGCAAACAATGATTTTAAAAGTTTTTCTCAAACCTGGTAGGTACAGTTTTTTTTTAATAGCCTATAGAGTGTCTCACTGTTGGGCAAAGGCCTCCCCCTAGATTTCCAATCCTCCCGATTAAGTGCAGCATCCGTCCAGTTATTGAGAAAAGAGTCCAGGTCATCCCCCATCTCTTTCCGGGCCAACCCCTCGGGCGTCTGCGTTTTGGCACTCCGTAGCTATAACTTAGGGCTAGTTCAGACACGGCGGAAACCGCGCGGATGCAAACCGCGCGGATCAACCGCGCGGATTTTGTTTCAATAGCATAGTACTAGAACGTTCACACCACACCGCGCGGACTATGCATCCGCGCGGTAGCCGCAACTCGACCGCAAGAAAATGAAAACGCGCGTTCGCCGCGCGGTCCAAATTCTATGACGTTGCCTACGCGTGTTCAGTTGCTTCGCGGAATCCGCGCGTGCCGCACGTTACATGACGACGGAGTGCTTTGACACCGAATTATTTGTAGACGAAATTTAAAAAACCGGCCAAGAGCGTGTCGGGCCACGCTCAGTGTAGGGTTCCGTAGTTTTTCGTATTTTTCTCAAAAATTACTGAACCTATCAAGTTCAAAACAATTTTCCTAGAAAGTATTTACAAAGTTCTACTTTTGTGATTTTTTTCATATTTTTTAAACATATGGTTCAAAAGTTAGAGGGGGGGGACGCACTTTTTTTTCCTTTAGGAGCGATTATTTCCGAAAATATTAATATTATCAAAAAACGGTCTTAGTAAACCCTTATTTATTTTTAAATACCTATCCAACAATATATCACACGTTGGGGTTGGAATGAAAAAAAATATCAGCCCCCACTTTACATGTAGGGGGGGTACCCTAATAAAACATTTTTTTCCATTTTTTATTTTTGCACTTTGTTGGCGTGATTGATATACGTATTGGTACCAAATTTCAGCTTTCTAGTGCTTACGATTACTGAGATTATCCGCGGACGGACGGACGGACGGACGGACGGACGGACGGACGGACGGACGGACGGACGGACGGACAGACAGACATGGCGAAACTATAAGGGTTCCTAGTTGACTACGGAACCCTAAAAAGACCAGCACTATGGGACATCCAGTGTGCAGATTATTCCAGTAAAATAGTCAAAAACAGAGGTAGGCAGGAGCTGGTAGAGATTTTAGGTGACAAAGAGGATTCGTTGGCGAAAAAAAATGTTTGGTTAGTTGGTACTTTATTTACAATTTTCTACAGTAGTTACATGTAAATTCTATATTTTTATATCTTGCCATTCTACGCGACCCATTTACAAAGTAATGAGCATTATCTATATTTTATGTTCAAATATGACGGTGTACTTCTTCCTGCGTACGATCTATTAAGATTTCTCATGGGTGCAGAGTATAAAGTGTCCTTATACCGCACACCATCTCTTGTTCTAACAAAATTGTGTATCATTGAACTGAGAGGCTGTCACGTCACCTCACCTCGCACCGCACGATAACCGCGCATGTCTGAACACTTTCGTTCGCTCGCGGATTGGATCCGCGCGGATTAGGACCGCGCGGAATCCGCCGTGTCTGAACTAGCCCTTAGCCCACCGCTGTGGAGTGTGGATGGATACGCCGTACATAGCCTGCCCAGGTACAGGTTACTTTTTTATTTTTAAATTAAAGGAGAAATGGAAAAACTCACACCTCCGGCAGGAGTACTTGCGACCTACTGGATTGCCGATCCAGCCGCTCTGACCAATTGAGCCACGGAGGCCTGCCGGGTTTGGAATAGGTATATTAGTATCGTTTGCAGAAGTTTCAGGATCATAAAAAAAAAATTGTCGGTAATAGGGGGTGGCCGCTATTTTGGAAGCAAATATCGCGTCATATCATATGTAAAACCTTGGTGTTGGTGTACAGATGAGACGTGGAACACCAAGTGCCCCCCGGCGTACGGATGGGAGATGGCGCGCAAGCTCCACTTCCTCGTCATGGACGCCGAGCCCCTCAGGCAGCTGGACCGACTCAATGCCCATTTACAAGACTTTGCTACCACCTCTAGACACGGATATGTATCCTTTATTTTTCATACATACATACAAATTCACGCCTGTGTCCCATAAAGGGGTAGGCCTCGGGTAATAGGCAAAACACATGAAACTACTCAAGTTCTTCTCTTGGCAACTAAGGGGTTGAAAGAAAACCCTTTATTATGAAGAACTAGATCATTTATATAAGTTTATCCCTTTTTTGCGACTACACATTTAATTTTCTTATTTATAAAAACTTTTCGGACAATAACAACCACAAGAGTTGTTTACAAGAGGACAAAGTTATTGTCATTAAGGTAACGGACCCAATCATGGACAGTTTAAGGAAAATTTTCGCCTGTTTTTGATATTTCACTCATAAATGTAAAAATACTACCGCTAAGCGTGTTAAATCTTGAATGTCCTATCCTTCTTTTACATTTCATACACAAATTAAAACTAGGTGTTTTTTCTCCAATTATGGATGGCAGTTCTCCAGTAATGGATCCCCCATTATGAACAGTGAAATAAGTTTAAAATTTTACTTTTAAAGCCAACTGATACTCAATGAGTCAATTTTATATACCATAAATACAATTAGTTTGAGTTATTTTAACATAGGATTGTTTGTTGTAAATTTTGGTTATGTAAATTGTTCCTTGTCCAACATAGGAAGTAGGCAGTTTTTCGGTTCTAGTAATGGACACTCGCAAAATAACGCCATTTCTTTATATCTTTGGAGCAACAAACTAGTATGTTTTATACCTTATCTCATGCTTAATGCAGTAAGTAAAACGCGTTCAAGTTTACACCGAGTATTATTTTTTTATTATTTTATACATGAACTCAACTCTCTTAGCAACATTACTAAGAATTCGTCTTGATATTTTTTTCAGTAAGCTGATGAATTTTATCTTGTCGCCAAATCCTTCAGAAATAACCGAATTAATTGAAGCTTCAAAATGAAACAGCTCTACAACTCTAGTTTATGGTACATAGCCGTCAGTTTTTAGATACTTATTTTTAAGGATTTGTGTTTTTTTGTCCATAATGGCATCACCGTCCATTATGGGCTATTTCACCTTACTTATTGTTTAATATTGATACCCGAGCAAGCGAAAGATTCCAATATTGTGTGGAATCTTGAGCGTTGTGAGGGTTTCAAGGCACGAAGGTTAAACAAACTTTGCCACCGAGTGAAACACAAAATTTTTCACCACACCAACACGAACGAAATACAGACTATAAAACATGAAGCTAAATCAAATCCATCAATTTATTCAATATTTATGATTCAAAATCATCATTTATAGGTAAAATCTACCTGCCCGCTTAAGACATCAAGTTAAAATTTACATGTATGAAATTACTTTGCACTCTTGTGGATAAAATGAACGACGAATTTTGCTATCCGTTTTCGAATAGCAAAGAATGCCTTTATTAGTTGGTGTGGTGAAAACAATTTTTTCCACCGACTGAAACAAAAAGTTTTTCACAGCAACACGAAGAAAATATTAACTATTGGAATCTTTCTATTGCTCGGGTACCTATCAATATTGACATTATTGACACGTGCGGTTAAACAACAACTTTACCCCCTTGTAAAATTACATCAAAACTCCTTATATTGTGTTCAGAAAATCGACGTCCTTGATAGTGTAATTGTCATACTAGACTTTCTGGAGGGCACGTACAGGAAAGAACCCAGTTTACGTGAAGGTTTTGTGACGTTATTGAAGAACATACATCAACCTATTGTAATGAATAACAATGTAGACTTTCAAAGGTTTTATGATAACGTGACAAAATATATAGGATTTATAGGTGAGTCCGATTACTTATAGATAACTTATTTAATATCAAATGATATGAATCACATACGAGTAAATAGTTTACTCAAAATAGGAGCATAATCCGTTGTGTCCTGGCTGATAATGTTATGTTCTTGTATAGCCCCTAGACTCCGAACACGCTAAGTAATACATAAATAATACAATTCCTAGTTTAAACAATAACATGCGAAAGTCGAAATAGTTTTGGACGAACTCGGCCAGAAGTTATTAACATCTATGTGTTACAACTCTCTTTGTACACGTACTGTTTGAATGAGACCGCATTTATCAAAAAGGGTCAATGGGGCCAGTGCCATTTGTACTCAGGGGAATATTACTCCTAATTTAGAAGCTCAATCGGCAACGATCCATGGGCATGAATGCATTACTTGACTACCAATATTTGACCCCAAGTGGCTATACACACTCATACACTCATTTACGACAGGTCTGGCGCAGTCGGTAGTGACCCTGCCTGCTACGCCGCGGTCCCGGGTTCGAATCCCGGTAAGGGCATTTATTTGTGTGATGACCACAGATATTTGTTCCTGAGTCATGGATGTTTTCTATGTATATAAGTATTTATATATTATATATATCGTTGTCTGAGTATCCACAACACAAGCTTTCTTGAGCTTACCGTGGGCCTCAGTCAATCTGTGTAAGAATGTCCTATAATATTTATTTATTTATTATTTATACAGCATACTCGTACCTAGATATAGAGATTCTCGTATTTTGATGTTTATTAAGTAAATAAATTAAGGAAAACTTTTTTTATTATTTATTGTATGGGCTTACTCTTGGCGACAGACTACCCAAAGGCCAAACTGGCAGCATTTTCAGGTGTACATTGTTTTTATTAGAGAAGCCAAATGAGTACCTATACTACTTCACCTGATGCAATGTGAGTAAACTGAGTAATAATAAGGCTTAATGCAACATTCGGTAGGTAATTGGTTTAATATGTATAGTCTAATTACTTTGGTCTCGGAAAATTTGGTTGTAAACTACAACTTGTAGGTACTCCATGTTTTAAGGTTGTCTGTTGCTGTGTTTGGAAGAAGACGAGCTGTTCACGATAGTCTCTGACGCGTTGCTATGGCACCTGTCAGCGCCGGACCCGCGGCGGCCCTCGAACGCGCTGCAGCGGCGCGCGACGTTGCTGGCGGGAGCACCGGTGCTGTACCACGCAGCTGCCAGGATGCTGGCCGTCACCGATTCCAACCGCTTCCCCACGTTTTTGAAGATGTCTCTGCTGCTCGCTGCAGCCTCTCAAGAAAATTGTAAGGAACTTATCTTAAACATGGTCTAATGATTCGAGCGAAGGCGCGCGACGCTGCTGGCGGCAGCAGCGGCGCTGTACCACCGCATCTATGGGATGATGGCCGTTGCCGCTTCTAACCGCCTCCCCACGTTCTTGCAGATGTCTGCTGCTGCTGCCTCTCACAAAAACTGGAGATGGTGCCCTTGCACTATTTAGCAGGTGTCTTATATATTAAATCTTTAACCGCCGTAGTTCAAGATATTCAATACCCTGCTCATTTCGCCGAAGTCTGATAAGACAAATCTTCATGTAACCGACACCTTCGTGTACGGACGACCCTAAATTGCATTATACCTATGTAATAAATGTATAATATGTACCATTGGCAACACTGTTAGCTGTACATTTGTAATCATTACAAGGGCATAACGTCTAGCGATGGTTAGCTAAGAGTGTTTCTGTTAGAGTACATCAGAGTATCATGCATTGAACTTTCGGACTACAGTGCCTCTATCATAAACATTGAACTTTAAAGACTACGAGTGCTCGACGACGTATGATACCGAACGTCACGTTTATGGAAAACCAACGTATATATTCATCGTAAGGAGAAATTTAACAGCGCGTCCAAACGGCTACTTACTAAAATCAAAGATGGCCCTTCATTTCCATATCGTTTACGCTACTTACATATTGTAAAACAGTTTGGAATGAATGTAAATGTTGCTACATAAATCAAGAGTTTTATTTTTCATATTGGCGAATCAGTGCGAAAATACCTACCATTATATTATGTAGATTTTTACTTCCGGTGTGGTATCAAGTTTTGCATTAATGATATCAGGTCAGGTTTTAAATTACGTGCATCTAAGGAAATGAGCGTATATTACATCACGTGTTATTTAATGCGGTAAATTATAAATATTCATTAAAATCATGCAAATACATTTTACTTTCTTCCTTAGGTACTAAAAATAGTAAAAATGTTTGATCCTTTGTATTGTTATTGGAAGCTTACTGTGAAGTGTGAACATCAAATATCGATAATCTGACAGGAAAAGAATCAACGATTTTTGATGGGCACTCGGGCTAAACGTGCTGTGCTATGTGTGTAAGAATCGCTTGAGGTTTGACGGTGGTATAACAATACAGAATGTTAAAGTAAGGTTGTTGTCAATAATGCAAGTAGTAATTTATGCCTGAAACCTCCTTTCCTATCCAGGTATGGAGCTGATCAAGGAGAACGTACTAGAAAATATATTTTACCGCTTCAACCCATACTTCCCCGAGAGAAAGTTGCCAGCCTACGACATTAATCCAGCCGATCCTCAACACTACAATGTTCAATTGGGTGCGTCACTTTCGAAATTCACTTATGAATTATGGTAATCAGATCGGGTCTAAGCGGCGGTTATTAACCGCACCGAATGTTGCACTAATTATATACCCATTATACCTAATGTTCAATTTAATTGTAACGGTGTTATGTAGCACTGTAGCAGTCACATAAATGTTATGTAAAGTCGTTAAAATACGATGCAATAAAAAAAAGTTGTTAGGCACAAAACATTTAGCATCGATTTTGGGATAATTTTATGTTATGTTAAGTGTTACCTACATATTTTCGAAGAGTTTTTTTTTAAGTTACGTACTCGTAATCAATAAACTTTTTTTACTTTATTACGTAGATATGACATGTCGTTAATCATTTATAAAAGTTACAAACGACGTAATAATAATAACACGTTGAGTTCATTTTAGTATGATTTTTCGGTAGCTCTTTTCGCGTAAGTCCGTTTTCACATTATCCTATCCGATATCGGATTACAATGGAAAGAATCCAAGATGGCGCCTGTAATGTATGGGATATCGGTCCGACACCCGATATCGGATCGGATAATGTGAAAACACACTAAGTGTAGTAATAAAATGTAATCAGAATTTAGGACTGGAGAATATTTTCTTTATAAAGTAACCTGTAATTTGATTTAGTTGTAACCGGAGGAACAGGATAGTTAAATGCGATAATCTTATACTTATTTCAATAAATATTTAAATATGACTGTTGACTTAATTAACTGTTACTTAATACTTACTTAAAATCGGTAATTAGAGCTCTGATACGAGTATCTAGAGGTAATTGTCTTCTTTGGATTATCATGTATGTTAAATGACGTTAGTTTTAATCAGGAGATAGCAGCGTCCACCTCCCCGCTACGCTGACGTTACTCCTAGTGCTCGTCAAGGCATTGAAGCAACGTTGCGAAAAGGATCCCAAATTTGCAGAACAGTTACCGGCGCCAGATAATTACGCACAAAGGTAAAAAGATAAAGATAAAAAAAGATAAAAGACATTTATTCATGACGCTCACAAACACGTACGTACATATACACACAAGAATAGGACAAAAAACAGAGAACAGAACATTAAGTAAGTGCGCATCACGAAATGGACCCAACTCAGCATAATGCTAGCTGGAAGCCAGCGCTGGTCTTCCGTAGGGCCCATTCGGTGATGCCACGACAGATAACAAACACACAACAATAAAAAAAAAGACGAAAAGAGACAGAAAAAATAAAACTATTTACATAAAAAAGCAAGAATACACATAAATCACAAAGCGGGAAAAAAAGGAAAACATAACAGAACACAAATAAAACATTATCAAAGGTACGAAAACAAATACTAAAAGTTACAGTTTATACAGTTTTTTACACAACAAGCCAATGGTAGCAGGCTTATAGACAGCAGCTTGTTCTGTCGATGTAAGGGTGCCTTATTTCCATGCTTTCCCACCAGCTCTAAACGTGTTTTTATTTTATTTTATAGGAGCATCATATTTTGTCTTCACGTGCAGCTGTTTAATCAAAACAGTTTTGGCTTAGCCCTTTCTAAAGATGGGCTACAGCCTGCTAATCTATGGGATGCGAATATGCAAGAGAGGACACAATTCACCCAATAGGCGAGACGACTAAAAAAACCGGTCAAGTGCGAGTCGGACTCGCTCACCGAGTGTTCCATACAAACTTTCAATAGTTGAATCATCAAAATGTTATTCATAGAACTCTAAATCCCTCAATTTCCCGACTCAATTTCCCACATAACAAGTAATATTTTAATATACAATTTCATTGTTAGACAACGTCCAAATAAAATCAAGACTATTCGACTTCAATAGTTTACGACTTACGACATGTCGCAAGGACGCTCCTGAACCGACCTCATTATATCAGGAAAAACGCGATGTAGGAAATGAGCGTTCAACGTACAGCGACATCTATCGGCAATTTGATGATTTTTATGGGATAATTGTTCCAAATTTCAAAGCGATAGCATAAGTAGTTCTCAAGATATTTAATAATGTGACAGACAGACAGACAGACATAGAAATTACCTGCTTTGCAAAATGGTTAAAATCGTTTCACGCAATAAACAATTGACAACATTTCATATTTTCGACTACTACTTTTTATTGTTTGGTTTGAAAGAACTCAATATTTTTTCTATTCCGAACTGTTATTCGTCATTTACAGGGTCGTGCATAGATCTTTAAAACCCTACATAAAGGTCTATACCCCAAAGCCAGCGTCCGCCGGCTTTCCGCGCATGCGCGCAGTATCGAAAAAACTGAAAACGCATTGTTTGGCTCTGTAACCATGGCAACGCCTTATAACGACACTGCGCGAGTGCGCGGAAAGGCTGGGCAGCCGAGCTGACAGTGCAAACCTTTGGGCTTTCGGCTTCGCCTCAAATTGTTACCCATGCCACTCGTCTTTTTTGACCTCCTTTAAACGCCTGTTGCATAAAATACTATCGTAAACTATTGAAGTCGAATAGTCTTGATTTTATTTGGACGTTGTCTAACTATAAAATTGTATATTAAAATATTACTTGTTATGTGGGAAATTGAGTCTTGAGGGATTTAGTCAAATCTGTAGAGTTTATGAATAACATTTTGTTTGCACGGAAATTGAAAGTTTGCACGGAACCCTCGGTGAGCGAGTCCGACTCGCACTTGGCCGGTTTTTTTATGTAGGTAGTCGTCATTCCTATTGACCGGGTGTACCTACTTACTTGCAGGTGCTTTATATGGGCGTACAGATACGAGTGTCGCGCGCGCGCTCACCAAGCACAGCGGATCACGCTGACCGTGATCACCACTGTTTTGCTCCGGTGCTTCGGCGTACGGCTCGAAGGGTTTTCTGCATGTCTGATGCCCGGTTAGTCTACTAGTATTGGTGTAGTTACCCGGGTCGCGAAGGACTCAAGTGTTCTTTTCTTTGTCACGTGGACAACTTGTATGGCCAACCTAGACCGTATGACCCCCATGACCTCTCTACCTACAAAAACTGACAATATTCTTTGATTTCAGACGTGATGTCGTTGTCGGTGGCGACAGAGCTCCAGATCCGCGGGGGCTGGGCTGCCACCGTGAACTTTAACACCTCCCAGTCAGACGTGCAGTTTAAAAAGGCCCTTATATACCTTAGCGTGGATTTCATTAAAATATTTCCATATAACCGATTTGTAAGTATTATTGACCTTTTGGGTCAACAGAAGATGCATTAGGGAGTGACAGAAATAATTTAATTTAAACTTAGGTAAACAATAAAACACCCAGCACACCTGCAGCACTGAAACAAAAAAGAAACTTATTATAGGTTGTACATTTTAATAGCTTAATGTCTATGCGCCTGACACTGGCATTAAAGCAACCGCGGCGGAACCCTGCTGACATGATAAATTCTTTTTTATGGAACTGGGGAAAAACCTTGTTTTCTTGAAGTTCATGAAATAAAACTATGGAAACGGATTAAATCGCGTATAACGAATATAAAATTCATCCCGACGTTTCGAACTCTTTACAGCGTTCGTGGTCAACGGGCGACTGAGGAAAAATTACAATATGCAAAAGGTACCCACATACAAGAAATATCAACGAACCATGACCACAAGTTTTATTTCATGAGTAACTATCGCGGTAACCGAAGACAATATTCTTGAAGTTCGTTCTTGAGAACGACACTCTAGATACGTCTTTCCTATCTTTGAACTTAACCTAAGTCTGAACCTGTATCATGTAAATCGTAATTGTGAGTAAGAAGCTACTAAATTAATCGACTTTAATAATGTTATCAGTTGATAGCATCCCAGCATTGGTTTGTTGGCCTCGTGTGTTTGCTGGACCCCGGTCTGACGCAGCTCAGGCCCAAGTGGCCACAGCCCCTTTACGACGAGCTCCGGCAAACGGCTCTCCAGGCGTTAGTGTGCGTGCTACCGCTGACGCAGACCGATCTGGCTAAAGACTGTGGATTAATACGGAGGTTGGTTTTAGATATGACACTTATAAAGTAGCCCACATCTAAGACGCACCCATTTGAAATATTTCGGAAAACATATGTCATTGAGTTTCAATTTCAACTAGTAATCGTTCTAATACTTAGGGTCATAAAGTTATGAAGTTTTTTATATTTGGCAATAATATCCTTGTTCAAGTACGGAAGTTCACCCACGATCTCCAATGCTCAAGAATTAGAGGCAACAAAAGTATTCGTAAAAAGTAACTGGTGTTATTGCAGAGTAATGTGGTACGTGGAGTGGTACTCGTGGAACCCGTACGAGCTAACCGTGTTGTACTGGTGCCTGCGGCTCCTCAAGGCAGCTGTGGGCCATCGTGGCTCGTCACCGCACTCTCGCGCCATCAAGGAGCTGTTCAACTCGCACGGAATTATCATTCTCATGCGTGAGTGTCTTCGATAATTTGCACTTGTGATGCAAGGACTGGCAGACCTAGCATGCTGTAATGTGGCTGTTGTCGACCTCTTGGAGTAAATATATCTACTCTAGAGGTAACTTAAGTACTAAAGAGGAAACATCCAAGAGGGGCTTGTTTACGCAGATACATTTTGCACACTTTACGATTCTAAGCGATTTATTTTGTTTACGAATGTGGCATTGAACGATGGTCATTACATTAGTCATCTTGTAAACCAATATGTCCCAATTCACAAGAGTATAATTAAAATACCTGTATATAAGTTGTTCAATTCTTACTTACTTACTACTTTCTTGGCTGGCGCGATAACCCAAAATGAGTTTTGGCCTCCAACACAAGAGCACGCCACTTTGCTCGGTCTTGAGCGGTATGGCGGTATCGCGGCGGTACCTTTGTTCGATTCTCATCTCTCCCATTTACCGTAGTTTGATATTGGCAGATTTGTGTGCTACTCTGATTCGGCAACGCGAACCGCCCGTGGAGATGTCCCAGGTGATCCTCGCTCTGACCCTGCGAGTGGCGGCGGGCGGCATCGAAGCCCCGGGGAAGGTCAAGTGCGAGGTGTACCCTCAGATCTCGTGGCCAAGCTCCATCAACGCCCTCACGTGGACCATGATGAATGTCGTTATGCGGTCGCTTGAGAGGAGTTACATTATCAGTGAAAGGTCCTTGATTATTTGTAGTCGGTCTCCGTAATACGTACGCTTAAATCATCATCATCCTCCTTGCGTTATCCCGGCATTTGCCACGGCTCATAGGAGCCTGGGGTCCGCTTTTGACAACTAATCTCAAGATTTGGCGTAGGCACTAGTTTTTACGAAAGCGACTGCCATCTGACCTACCAACCCGAAGGGTAACTAGGCCTAATTGGGATTAGTCCGGTTTCCTCACGACGTTTTCCTTCACTGAAAAGCGACTGGCAAATATCAAATGACATTTCGCACAGAAGTTCCGAAAAACTCATTGGTACGAGCCTGGGTTCGAACCCGCGACCTCCGGATTGAAAGTTGCACGCTCTTACCGCTAGACCACCAGCGCTACCACCAACCTACATACTCCTATAATTGCTCGTACGTTCGCATATTCCTATTTTATGTTTGTCTGCAGGTGGTTAATATCGCTCTTAAATTTTATTTGGGAAGGTGTAATATGGAGAGAAGATTACAGAAAACAGTTCTTGGCAAATAATGGTGTTTACCAATTATTAGATTTAATTACGGTAAGTACGAGTATGCATGTTGTCTGGCAACTTTTCATATTCATATATGTATTTAGGTAGTTACCTTAGTATACAATTATAAAGGAATGGTGACGAAGGTAGATACTTAGGTATACTTAGTACTTACTAAAGTTACTAAGGTATCCTTTTATTAGGAATCAAAGCTTTGAGCCCAGGAGGGTGGGGGGGGGGGTCACGTGGTAAAGGCCCAGTCCCCGGGGGGGGGGGTCACGTTGACTATTTGTATGGCCAACCTAGGCTCCCTAGGCCCCCGGATCCGCGCATGAATCAAAACAGTTTCTCTTAGAATCATAACCTCAGATTAGATTTCCCTCCTGCTTAGTTATGTTTTTAATTTCCCCTATAATTATACTTATTGCACAACCGGAGCTATCAAAAGCGCTTTCAATATACTTACTTAGTTTTTTTTCATAATCTTTATATGAGGACTTAGGTATGTAATCACTGTAGAACCAGAGAAAGAACAGAGCAACCTAGACTAGAACGGAGTTTTAGGAAAGTATAATTATGTTACTTAATAAAATTTATGCGTTCGTCAGATGGTTCGCCCGTCGGTGCAGTGCGTGGCGCTGGCGCTGGTGTGCGACGCAACCAGCGCCGGCGGCTCCGTGGCGCAGCTTGTCACCTGGCGCGCCGGCGTCGGCGCTTCTAACGCTGTTAGCATCATCACTTCACTTATTATGCGTGGTATGGCGCCTGCCGGTGTAGTGCGAGCGCTGGCGCTGGTGTGCGACGCAACCAGCGCCGGCGGCTCCGTGGCGCAGCATGTCACCTGGCGCGCCGGCGTCGGCGCTTCTAACGCTGTTAGCATCATCACTTCACTTATTATGCGTGGTATGGCGCCTGCCGGTGTAGTGCGAGCGCTGGCGCTGGTGTACGGCGGCTCCGTGGCGCAGCTTGTCACCTGGCGCGCCGGCGTCGGCACTTCTAACGCTGTTAGCATCATCACTCCACTTATTATGCGTGGTATGGCGCATTTTTTTTTGGCGTATGACGCCTGCCGGTGTAGTGCGAGCGCTGTCGCTGGTGTACAACGCGACCACCACCGGCGTGGGCGCTCCACTAGCCTCATTACTTCACGAGTGCCTACCAATTCATCAACCATAGACAATATTAGTCATTTTGAACATACCATCGAACTTCGTCAATTACCTATAACGGACGCCAAAGGCGCCTATGGGTTAGGTACACCATTACTTTCTAGAAGTCGTGTAATGAAATCGTACATTTATACATATTTTCACTTATAGCACCCTCGCGTTGTGCAAACGGGAGATACCATAGCGACTCTCTTGGCGTCGCTCGTCCGGGATGAATGCCGCAAGCTCGGCGTGAAGTTGGACGAGAATGGAGTTATACAGGGTGACTGCAAGAATAAATTCTCTTCATCTAAGTTTTTTAAAAATTTGTAAAGTTTATAAATCTACAATATTTTTCTATTCTACAGACTTAAATACTCCGTTGAGATCGGCTAGAGTTCGGAAAGCGCTGGAAAACCCTAAATGTCACAAAGTGCACAACCGACAGCCAATATGCTACGCTGCTGCTGATTTGGCAGGCTCTCGTATATCAAAGGTTCGTCATCACCGTTATATAAATCTACATTTCCTTTCTTTCTTGAATTTTATGGAATAAGTATTTGTATATAGCGAGAATCTCGAGCGAGTTCACGACAGAATAACGATGTCATCCATGTTATTGATGCTATTTAGGCCCACTTACACCAACCACTTAACTCAGGGTTAGCGGGCTGTCATCTGTCAAGTAATCAAATTCCATGTAAAATGGTGGGTTAACCCACCATTTTCGTTGATGCAAGTGGCCCTTAGAATCACAAAGGGATTTAAATTAATTACATGTTATTTAATAATTATTATGTAACTTTACTTTTTTGCAGGCTTACGCTCTTCTACAGATGTTGTCTGAAGACTTGAACGACAAGGTGTCGATAGCGGACGAAGCGTACAACCTGTACAAACACATTCATCTGGCGCCCAAAGACGAAGTTATCATTTTATTTAATAATTGTATTGTTTACATATTTTAAACGTCTTAATGCACAAAGACTCGAGCCTGATCCATATCTTAATAGTCTAAGCATTGACAGATTTCGAACCTTAGTTTTATCCAGTTGGAAGGAAGTATTAGGTACTTCACTACTTTTTTTTTATATAGCCTATAATGTGTCCCACTGCTGGGCAAAGGCCTCCCCTGTTTTCCGCCACTCGTCACGGCTCTGTGCATGCTCTCGCCAGCCGCCACTTCACTACTTATCCCGCGAAAATGTCAAAAAAAGGACCAATGCTAATGCTACTAACGCGTCGCAGAAATGCCATTCGGCTACGGGGCCAGGCCGAAACGCCACCGAAGCACCGCAGAAATGTAGTCAGGCTCTGTCGCGCCAATACGCAAGAGCGATAGAGATAGATATAGCTACGAAAGAGATATTATTGTGAGCGTTTGTGCATTCGGCTACGCACACTGGGATTTTTTCTTCTTACATGACCTATATTCGCAGGTAATTTTAACACTGTGTTCACATTTCTTGATTGAGAAGCTAATGGAAACGTGGATAGAAACAGAAATGCAAACTACTGAACTGGAGCCACACGATGCCGATATTCTTGAAGAATTTGTTCACATAAACAGGTCCGAGATTTTAGAATAAGAATACCTATCTCTCTTATCTACTTAATTAAATAAAAATACAAATGATTGCATTAATTGTTTTAGAGGCTGGAATGTTGAAATAAAACGTCAACAAGAAGTTATTACCGAAATGGACCGAAAAAAAGTAAGTCCGCAAATCTAAGGCGTAAGTTTCTTAGACTGCTTTCACCAAATAACTTTGTCTTAGTTCGGTTTAGATCTCCCAAACTCACAATCGTCCTCACACATGGAGGTTGCCTGTGTGTGTCCGATATGATATGGGCAAGGGCAGCATCGATTTTTTATAGTGTGGTATAGTTTGGTAACTGGTAACGTATCTGTAGGTATACAGTATACATCAGGTTTTACACTTGAACAATTACACTTCACAGTTCTCGTCAATTTCCGTAACTGACTTACTTGTATGTACGTGGCCCCATGCACTTTAGGAAATCCTGGTGTTTGTGTTCTAAATACCCGGAACACAATTTATCCGGCACGGGTTTTCCTAATCACCGATAATTTTTTAGAATGTCCTACGACCCTACGAGTACTTGCGACACACCTCGGACAATGGCGGTCAAATATATGAAAGAGTCGCGTTCCTACGCACACAGTCTAAGCTCGTGTAGGTAAACGCGTATCATGTTTGTATGAGTGAGATATGATAGGTCAACTGATCGCGTTTTTGATAGGCGGTAACAGTGACGTAACCGAAAGCGGGTGGGCGGTACTTTCAGCGGGGAGCGGGAGTGACCATACTGTACGATAGTATTCTTTATTCTCGGAGGAAATATAGACTGGAGTAGCCTTCACGTTGCGTCTACGTACAAATAATTCTGCCAATTAAGATTCGCGGGAGGTGAGGAAATAACACATGTAAAGGAGTACTCACAAATGCAAAAATATTATTGTCAATACACACGCACATTATGATAAAAAAATAACACATGCTCATTATGATGCACACAGACATATCACACATGGAAATACTTCGTAGAAACACAGTGTATACGGACACTAAATGCGCACGTGTGTGTCTCAAACTATAGGGATGAGGCAGGCATCGATAACTGAAGTCGATAATAATTAATGAAGCAAATTATAATTTTAATGATGTCGTTGTTTTTTCTAGATCTGTTTAATGTTTGGCACTATTATAATCATAATTAAGATTCACTAATGACAATCCTGGGTAGTAGGTATCACGCGGGTGGACTAGCGATGGATAATAGGATTAGTAGGTAAAGAAATATTTGACATTTTGATAAAACATTAATTTATTTTTCCAGACTAACTAATCAACAACGTTTACTGCGGTTGGTGGTACTAAATCATTATCAAAGACCTTTACAGGGGACCGCTCAATCACATTTTTTGCCATACGAAATTAAACCTTATTGCTGAAACAGAAAGTCGATCGTATCAGACTAGCGAAAACGGTCCACATGAGAGGGCATTGTTTGGGCTGGTGTCCCTCTCGCACGTGTTGCCAGTGATAATGAGGTTCCCATATTAGTAGTATTTTTATCTGTATATTACCCGATTTTATAACTTCTTATATTATTTTAGTGTTATATTCTAACTAGGGTTTCGATATATTTCAAAAAATTTGAAAATAATTATAATGTAATTATTTTGATGCCAATAAATCAAAGATTTGTATAATTAAAAAATATGTTCAAATGGGTATTAGTAGATTTGGTAGTAACTTTGAAAATTGACTGGTATCCCCAATGTATGACAGTGATGACGTCACTGAATAATGATGACATTGTCAGTAAGTGCGAGAGGGACACCAGCCCAAACAATGACCTCTCATGTGGACACACTTTTTGACCTAACTAAACAATCTAGTTTAATAATTATAAATCTATGATCATTATAGACAAACTTGGTTAAATAAATAAACTAGAAATGGTTTAGTCTTCATTAACTGTTTTCAATACTGGTAGTTCAAAGTGTAAAGTTTATTAAGTACATGTAATAAAACTCAAATCATTCTCTTTCGGAAAATTGCAAATATATTTCAAATGAATTGTGTGATCAAGGTTTGCAAATCATACTTTTTTATCGATAGTTGGTATTTCATCGACCGTGCCCACATCTCTACGACGAAGTCTCGGTCAAATGATTTTTCTAATTTTCAATTTTATTATCCTTGTCAATATTATTATAATATATGCTCTATTCTAATTGAAATTAGGTTAATTCTTACAAAATATATAAATGAAGTCTCGTGGGGAGTGCGTCTTTTTATGAATAAATTGATATATAAATATCGACCCTATTGTAAACCACATTAGGTATCTTCTTAAACAGCAAAAAATCGAAGTCTCGTGGGGAGTGTTCGTGACGTAATTTCTACCCACCAACAAATTTCAAATCGATTGCATTCGATCACATAAATCGATATTCGATGACGTATGACAAAAATATTATCATTTAGATAATAAAAACAGTAATATAACAATATTAAAATTACTTACAAATGGAATATTATGCCATCTTTTTGCAAACTTGAGGTATTTGAGCGCTTATTACAAGTGTTCACAGCACACGCGGGCATTTTTAATTACCAGTGATATGTGTCGTGGCGATTCTGTGAATGAGCATGAATCGATTGTGAAATTGTATTTACGTGACTTTATGAACATTTGTTCAAGTTTTTTGGCAGAGGGGTAAGTAACTGAAAGGCTACTCCAGTCTATATTTCCTCCGAGTCTTTATTATATACCAAGGAAGATTTATATAGGATTGACAATTAAAACCGAAATAAATTACACATATGAAAGAAAAAGTGACCAAGTCCTCTGGTGCCTGAGGCTGGAATCGAACCAGCGTACTCTCCAATCGCGGGAGATGCCTCTTTATCCGCTCGGCCACCCAGGTCAAAGCTGTCGAGGTCGAAATTATCTCTCATATGAGTAATCTATACAAGGACTCGTAGCGCCCTCTGTCCATCCCTAGGGTAGAAGTGGTAGAACGGTATAGTTCTTGCCCCCCGTGTGAACCAAACCACATCTCGGACACTGGCGATCAAATATATGAAAGAGGCGCGTTCTTAACACACATTCTAAGCTCGTGTAGGTGAACGCGTACCATGCTTGTATGAGTGAGATATGACAGGTTGACTGTTCGCGTTTTTGACAGGCGGTAACTGTGAGGTAACCGAGAGGGGGTGGGCGGCGCTTTCAGCGGGGAGCGAAAGTGGCCATACTGTACGATAGTACTCTTTATTATACTGTGACCAAACTCAGGTTGGTTTCGACACAGCTCGAGAGATGGCGCTGCTAAATCAATTCTAATGAACACAAGTTAAATTATAATCTATTGAAAATATTTCCACTTGTGCTGTCTTAAAGTAGTCACACTACTATGTATATAAATTAAAACCGAAATAAATTACACATATGAAAGAAAAAGTGACCAAGTCCTCTGGTGCCTGAGGCTGGAATCGAACCAGCGTACTCTCCAATCGCGGGAGATTTCGACCTCGACAGCTGTGACCTGGGTGGCCGAGCGGATAAAGAGGCATCTCCCGCGATTGACAGTCACTATCGACTGAGCCAGACCGGTCGTCAATTCTACTGATTCTACTCTAATTGTAAACAGAAACACGAGGAGGAGCGTTCACTATACGCGTTCCTAGCTCGGGTGCGGCTGAACACGGCCCTGGACGCGCTGCGCGAGGTGCGCGGCTGCGCGCGCGCCTCCTCGCGCGACCAGCTCGTGCGCGCCATGCTGGGCGACGCCGTGCTGGCGCACCACCGCCGCTCCGTGCAGGCCAACGACTTCGGCGAAACTTTGCTGCGTACCTACCAGGCGCCGCTTGACGAACAGGTACCTATCATTCATACTAACATATATGTATTACTATCTTTTGCCCGCGGCTTCGCTTCTCCATCCCTTCAACTATCTCCACCTAAAAAATCACGTTAATAATATTAGTACCTATGGATAAATGGTGTGTGTGTCTGTTTGTTTGTCCGTCTTTCACGGCAAAACGGAGCGACGAATTGCCGTGATTTTTTAAGTGAAGATATAGTTGACATAGGCTACTTTTTGTCTCGTTCTAACGCGAGCGAAGCCGCGGGCAAAAGCTAGTGTATTATAAATGGGAAGGGAAAGTATGTGCGTCTGTTTGTTTGTCCGTCTTTCACGGCAAAACGGAGCGACGAATTGTCGTGATTTTTGAAGTGGGTTTAGTTAAAGGGATGGAGAGTGACATATGCTACTTTTTGTCTCTTTCTAACCCCCCACTTCTCTAACATGGGGGGTGGACGTTTGTATGAAGCATCCCGCAATTTTCAAATTTAATGCGAGCGAAGCCGCGCGGAAAAGCTAGTAGTCTATATAATACAAGAGCCCAGAGCCGCCAGACCTTCCTCATTTTCTCAAGGATGAAACTTCGGGATAATGTAGAGTTCGTATCGATGTTTAGTTTCTGCATATTAGCTAGTCCGGCCCGTCGGCCATTTTTTTGCTATATGTTTTGTGTATGTTTTATGCTGGCCATTTCCGCCGGCCGTAACGTAACTTTTACCTGACGCTGGAAAGTCTCTCTAACTTACTCTAATTTCTCAAGCTACGGCCGGCGGTAATGACCGTCGGGCTTAACTAGCTAATATGCAGACATTAAACGTCGATACGAACTCTACATTATTCCAAAGTTAAATCAAATCAAATCAAAATAATATATCTTTATTGCAGTAATATTACACATTACATATAAATCAAATCAAATCAAAATAATATATCTTTATTGCAGTAATATTACACATTACATACCCTGTGTGGTGACGGGTTAAGAATTTCACCACCCCCTTTCTTCCCGTGGGTGTCGTAGAAGGCGACTATGGGATATGGGTTAGATTGTGGCGTAGGCGAGAGGCTGGCAACCTGTCACTGCAATATCGCAGTTTCGTTTTTTTTTTCAGCCCCTTATTTGCCAAGAGTGGCACTGAAGCTTTAGTAGTTTCATGTGCTCTGCCTACCCCTTTATGGGATACAGGCGTGATTGTATGTATGTATGTATGTACATATAAATGTAGCAGGTAATACAGACCCTGTAAGGGTATAGCAACTTACATATTGTAATTATGTACTTATTATAATTACAATTATTTCTTATAAGCTAATGAGTTTCATCATAGTTTCATCCTTGAGAAAATGAGGAAGGTCTGGCGGCTCCGGGATCTTAGTCTATAATATAAGCATTTCTACATTGCGTGAGAGTGCGTGTGTTCATTCGCAAATGCGAAGATAATGAATTTTTTTTTGAAAAAGATGTACAGTCACCATCTATTGTAATAAAATATCTGGGCAACCGAGCTTCGCTCGGTTCTGTTTCGTATCCTTGACATGTGTCGCCATCTAGTTCAAAAATGAATAGTACCTACATCGAGCGAAAGAATTCTCAGCCTTAACAACACAACTACTCCACACGAGATGGCGCGCATTTCGCCACAAAAACTCAAATAGTGTATTTTCTATTCGTTTTAGCCTTGACCTGTGTCGCCATCTAGTGTTTGCAATAAATAGTACTTACATCGACCGAAAGAATTCTGTCTTAACAGTACAACTACTGCACACGAGATGGCGCGCGAAGAAAAACGCATGAAAACTCGAAAATTCGCGTTTTCCGGGACCTAAGGATAAGTTAGACCGATTTTTCACCGCCAAAAACCCCCACATAACAAATTTCTGCGAAATCGTTAGAGCGGTTTCCGAGATCGTCAGTGTAAATAAATATATATATATATGTCGGATCGTGGGCGTATCATACCAGAACCGTTGTCAGGACCCGTTGTAGTTGTTTATGAGAGCTTTTCAATGAAATACCATGTCCATACCACAGAATTTACTTCACAAAATCGATTACACATTAAAACACGTTATAGATTACATCCCGCCTATTATTTCGAGCAAACTGCCGGATTAGACCGAAGAACCTCCAACAACGCCAGCACTCCTCAACCATTTTTGCCTGCAGCTCGATCGGCAGCCTCCAATCATCTGTTCATCATCTGTTTTTCGATTCTGTTCTTTTAGACAATAGCGTCCTCTCTGGCGTTTTGGCAGAACTCAGTCGAATACCAGCCAGGTTGTACAAAGTTGTAAACCCTTGTTTGCTCTATTTGTCAAATATAGCGTCATAAAACGTGTCTCAAACCACATTTTAGTCATTCTCCGACACGGCCAACCTGACATATTCGCGTCCCTTGCGAATACAATCTCCTTGAAGAAAGTTCTTTGTAGTTTTCGCATGTGGACTCCATCAGTTGCAAAAAGATTAACAGGTTAGCCAAATGCACAAACGCTCACGACAATATCTGTATCGTAGCTATCTATCTCTCTCGCTGTCTATCGCTCTCAGCCAGACCGCATTTCTGTCGGCGTCTGGCGTCGACGATTTTCAGGTAACTTCTACTTCTCCGACACAGCATCAGCATCCTCTAACATCGTGTACGTCACTGCAACGTACATCTGTGAACAGAATACAACAATCTGAGGTATCAAAGCTCATCACTCGGCCTCCCTGACCTGAAGAACATTCTCATTCTTTTTTTTATTGCCAAGCAAATAGTTAAAACCCAAACATTTAATACTGCACTAACAATCACAAGATCATTATTTAGCATCAAATAAAACATTTAAGCAGTAACATACAGTTAGGCTAATTTTCGCCGCACAAGGGGTACATTCCAAAATTTCCAAAGAAAACAGCGTGAAAATAATGTTCCGAACAATATGCAAAACAGCCTTTGCAAGAACCTTGCCGTAGAACTCTCATTTCAATTAAATCCTTCACTAATTTCCCATAGTTTACTTTTTTACTACTTCTTACTCACTAGGTACATTTGATTATCTCGACGACGATGACCTAACTCATGGTAGGGGTTTTTTAAACATTTTGTTCAATTGTTATCTTATTAATAAAGCGTTGTTGGCCAGCATTATTCCAAAAATTTAGTTGCGATTCCAGAGAACGCTTAACGATTTCTAACCGAGAGGCTTTAATATCGTCTGTTTAGATGGATAAAATGTTTAGTGGACATGGCTTTCATCGCCCCTGCGCATTAGATGCATACATAATGTCATTAGACATTCGATTTGAATCCATTGATATTATGATAATTTCTAAAGGCTATTATCACATTGACAAATTAGTTTAAGATTAAAATTTCTCTTGAATTTTTAGAAAAGTTAAAGGCAAATCGGAACATGACGATTTTATGTATGTAAGACCCTTCACTAAAATCAAATTTCAAAAAGGACCATGTTTAACAAAATCACAATCAAAAGTAAGTATCCATTTCTTTTTCAAAATATGGCTCTTACGAATAAAGATAAAAGATTGAAGGCCCGATGGTCGTTTGTATTAGCCACTCAATTGCTCTATAATTTTCAATTAACTCTATTATCAAGTATAACTATAGCTACCAAAATCAGTTCTATCTATGTGCAAATTATTTTTATTTAATTCAAAACTTGTCAAAAACCGATAAAAACCGTGTGAAGCCCCTTAAAAGCAGCTTTTCGACATAACTCAAATATTTTGGTTGAATGTTTACATGCTGATTTTTAAACACAATCAAATTTTAGTTACTAATAAATAGGTACCAAGGTATTTAAGTTTTAGAATAGAACCTACAGCTTACTTGTTTGATTGCCATAACACGTACCAAAATATGTAGTTCCGTTTAGTTTACTGTCCTAACCGAGTTCCCGTTATTCTCCATAAGCACAAATTATCAAAACATGAAATATTACAGATTGGTACTTCATTCCAGTATTATCATTAAACCACTTCCACAATTGAACAAGAAAATATGATAAAATGTAACTAGAAATTTACATACTAACATGACATTATCTGACTGACACAGTCATTACTTCAAAATCAAACAGCTTTAGGACATGTCCAAAAAGGATAAACATGCATTGAAAACATTAAAAGATAAAGAATTCACAACTCATTTTTTTTTAAACGAATGCGAATATAATGAACTTGGCGTTGCTAGACTTAGTAATAGAATATTTTCAAAGATAGGTGTTTGTACAGAACACAATACATTAACAGAAAAAAAAATACTGTGCATAATTAATTGGTTTCGCGTTACCTAGATATGTTTCAAACCACATTAAAGTCAGAAACAGTCAAAAATAACGACTATTCGCTTATAAATCACTTGAATATAAACTCAGATCATAACACAGGGTGTCACTTCCCCGTAGTTGACTCTATACCAGACGAATTAAAATCTCCAAGTAACGGTACCCACTAACAATTTTGCGTATTTTTTTTCAAACAGGAATATCATAATGTATCTTCATTCTTGAAACTGGGATAACTAATTATGTACTTCAACAATAACATCTGTAAATTCGTAACCATTAAACCGAACGGACCGTTTCATTTTTAATAGAGGAACTCGTATGCTATATTTACAACCTTTGGTATCAAGTGAAAACTCAAAAAGAAAACACATTTTGCTCATAGTAAACGGAAAACTTTAAAAGCAATTTTATTTTATTTTAGTAACCAATATATTTTCACATGGGTCACACGTGCTAATGCCTATAAAATCAACACCAAGTGCCAAATAACAGACTTCGTAACAGACATCACATCGCTAACCTCTTCGCCCGGTCTGAACCCCTTAAGTTGCAGTTACGAATGACACTGTGCTCTCCAGCATCCAGTTCTCAAACGCCCTCTGAACAACCAAGGCTCCGCGTGCAGCTACCAACCTTAAGTTCCAGTTACGATTGAGTCTGTGCCCTCCAGCAACCAGCCCTCAAACGCCCTCTGAAGAACTCAGGTTCCGGTAGCGACCGCCAAATCATTTTTTAAAATAACTCACCTACCTTTATCAAATGTTAACGTTACTATTACTTTGAGAGGGTTGTAGCCTTAACGCGTTATCTTTTATACCAACGACATAATAAAAAGGATATGCGCGAAGAAATTTGTTTTGTCCTATTACTGGTAAAATTCTTAATGTATTGTATGAACTGAGCAACAAATTTTAATATCCTTCTCAAATCATAACATGCTAACCTAGTTATTGTCATTTGTGTTTCATGGAAAATATAGTCATTCGTTAAGTAGGTACCTCATTTTAATGACAATTAGAATCAAAAATTAGTCAACTTATTTTTCATTATTAATTGAATGTAACTATCAACATTGAATAAACTTTTTAGAGATACAAACATCCAACAAAATATCACTGAAACATGAAGTTACTTTTATTGGAAACTGAAAATTGAAATCCTAATATAGGCACATTTTTTTTGGATTACTATTTCAAACTTTAAAAACTTCTGGCTATGGCATGGAAAGCTCTAACTTTATTGTTCAATTATAATCGCACAACTTCTAACCCTTGACACCTACGCAGCTACGTTTTTGAAATCAAGCCGCTGGTACAGTTTGTAAGCCCAGTCATTTAGTTAACTCTAAATAAAAACACGCGTTCACCTAAAACTATCGCACTTTCGTTCGATTTTATCTTAATTCAATCAGATCAATAAACAGTCCTCTCAGGACTCAGGTTAAAACATCCGGATGCCAGCAGGCGCTCCAGCCAGCCGCGTCACATCAAATTTAAGAACTCGCCTGACTTTGTAAGCTCGTTTTTAATTACTCATAATCGTAAACCAAATCTTAACTACCAATAGCTAACGTTAACGTTGCGGTACTAAGATAGCACACACACTAAACAGACATAGGTAAATCAATCTAAACAAAATGGTAAGTACTAATCAAAATTATTTCTCACTGTAATAGCTTCACCCGATAATTGTTGGTATACAGGTACTATAATGAACGCTGCGTAAGAATACTCTATTTCAAATTGCATTTTCCACAAGTAAACCACGTTAAATGCACACGGCACTGAGCTAAGACGGCTAAACCAACTCTTCAGTACGTCTACGTATCGAAACTTCTGTACTAACATTTTAAACATCAGTTCACATACTCTCCTACGTAAATCCCGTGTCGTTAGCCTTGTGAGGCACATTCAACCAATTGAACCAATACAGTAACAGATCATAATAGAATAGAAACAACTCACAGTATCATTTAGCAGTCTGGCAGAAGCTTACAGTAGCAATATGGCAACCAGTGGGATCTTGACGGTTTCTGTAATGAATGTATGGAACCAACCATCGTTTGAGCAACATTAGCTCCCATCTCAGCAACTCTATCTTCATAGGTCATGGTGCGGTACCTATAAATTTTTTTTTTTACGTTCTCTAGATACAGATTTTACAACAATATTAATTAGTAATTAGCATTACACAACATCAAATAAATTAACACAACAGAAATAAATCACAACAAATCACAATTCATAAAATTTTCACGTCAACTGTCATATGTCAAGTGGGTATTTTTCATCATAACGTTTCCGTATTTTTCACCAGCATAATCATGGGATTTCTTCATTATCTTCAGCATAAAAACTTTTGACTTGACTTTAGGAATACCAGCTTTCTTTCCGCTTTCAGACCATCGTTAGGTATTTGCCAAATCTTGGCTACTAGGAGGAATTCCGTAGCGAATTCCAGTTGTTCGGCCCAGCTTCTGATGTCGGATCGTGGGCGTATCATACCAGAACCGTTGTCAGGACCCGTTGTAGTTGTTTATGAGAGCTTTTCAATGAAATACCATGTCCATACCACAGAATTTACTTCACAAAATCGATTACACATTAAAACACGTTATAGATTACATCCCGCCTATTATTTCGAGCAAACTGCCGGATTAGACCGAAGAACCTCCAACAACGCCAGCACTCCTCAACCATTTTTGCCTGCAGCTCGATCGGCAGCCTCCAATCATCTGTTCATCATCTGTTTTTCGATTCTGTTCTTTTAGACAATAGCGTCCTCTCTGGCGTTTTGGCAGAACTCAGTCGAATACCAGCCAGGTTGTACAAAGTTGTAAACCCTTGTTTGCTCTATTTGTCAAATATAGCGTCATAAAACGTGTCTCAAACCACATTTTAGTCATTCTCCGACATATAAATAAATAAATAAATAAATATACAAGAATTGCTCGTTTAAAAGTATAAGATAAGATATGTTACTCTTCGAAGGCTGTGAAAGTGACATGCTCTTGTGCCTTTAGTGTACCACGAAGGGCCACGCGTATCTACTAGCAAAGACATAACATGTAACTCTGTATAAAGACAGATAAAGTCTAAGAAAAAAACGTACCTCAGAATAAAGAAAACGGTGCGGTGGCCTAGACGGCATTACATCTTTGAGGGACGCTTGGCTAGATGGCGCTAATATTAATAATGAGATTTTAACACATATCGAGCCAAAGAGGATCGAGTATTATAGAGAGTTACTGTCGAAGTAAAATGTGTAATCACAGTACATAGACTGCCATCTCTTGACACAGGCTTAAAACTTTTGAACCTCAGTTTTGACAATTTGGGCCATATTCTTAGCTTGATATGTGTTAAAATGTCAAATATTAACCCTTCGTCTGTGTTTGATAAGGATCCTAACATATAAGGCGTTGGACTTTAAAATAATATATCAAAGTTAATTGTTTTATGACAATTTTTTGACAAACACAGACGAAGGGTTAATATTAGCGCCATCTAGCTGAGCGTACCCCAAAGGTGTAATGCCATCTAGGCCACCGTACCTTTTTCTGTATGGTACTGAGGCACGTTTTTTTTTCTTAGACTTTATCTGTCTATATTAGGTACGGAGTTATATAAGTCTTTGTACCGAGCTAAGATCATGGGCCAAATTGTCAAAACTGAGGTTCAAAAGTTCACAGCCTGTGTCGAGAGATGGCAGTCTATACACTGTGATTAGTGATTTGATTACACATTTTACTTTGACAGTAACTCGCTATAACACTTGATCCTCTTTGCTACTAGGTACGTAGTTATGTAGTATTTTAACCCTTTGACGGCCAAGAACGCCTAAAGGCGTCGCGTGCTGTCGTGCCCACGACGCCAGGAAGTTTGCTATGGCAGACGCTGTCAAAGCAATTGTCCTGTTGCAATTCTGCAATTGTTATTTTATTTACTAGTAAAGGTATTGGCGTGTAGACTCAATGTGGCCGCGGCACGCGAGAGGCAAAGCGTTCAAAAGGTTAACAAGCATGCATAGGCATAGTTACCATACTTCAAACAGTTCAATACAACTAAACAAAAATATTTGTATTTCTTTTCAGAACACAACAGGTCAGTATGTAAAAACCTACTGCATCCCTAAGAACAGTAAGCTTGACACTAAATCTACAACTCTATACAGTGTTCGTTAATTATTGTGATGAATTCCTGATGCCAATAAATTAAATTGTATTCCAAGAAAGCAAAAATGCGTTTTTTTTTTATAAATATTTTATTTTCAAGTTGGTATCTCTGATGCCTTCAACATTCCACAGTTTCTTCTCGAGGTTGAGATAAAATGTTTGATGTTTATTGTATGTATTAAAAAGCTTAATTCTCCATTGAAACCATTTATTTAATAGATAATATATTTTCTACTTGAACTTCTGTATTACATAACATTGTCAAAAAATAATAACTAATAAAGTATTGACTGTTTAACGCGTGTTAACTGAAAGTATCGATTGACAACCATTTGTATTTAAAACGATTCATTAAATTTTGGCAAATATATTACTTTTTCACAACTGGATAACTTACTGGAATTACAGTACCGGCCAATAATATAATATATCCAACCCCATGTTTATGTATGTTTATGTGTGTATACACCTCCACCTCACTATTTCAGGTAGGTAGTTCAGGGGACTTTGTGCGAGCGATGAGGCAAGTTGGTCTCATGTAATGTTTTTAGTTCCAATAATTTATTAAACTTCCTTTTTTAACAGACTTCTAAATCTCAAACGGAGGAGGTTATCAATACGTCTGTATGTTTCTTTATGAAAACCGAGTAAAATGAAGTCTCGTATTAAAATGTACACTATCTCATTGCAGTTTAGATTTTCTAAAAGTAGGTTTAAAATGACGGAAACAATCTATTGTTTACTTTATAATATAAATGTTCACACATACAAGACCAAGATGATTTATTATTAGCCGGTGCTTTATCTAATTATAAACGTCGACTTCTAAAAGAGCCCCCATATTCATAAAATTGTACGAGTCAGAATTATGTTTTATTATTTTCTTTCAAATATAAGTCATTATGTCAGATAGTCTTAACGATTCATAGCTAATTCAAGCTTGCAATGCGTTTATTTTATGAATAACTCTATAGGTGTGTACGTCAAAATTAGGGATCAAAATACCTTTCATAACATTAACTAATTTTACCATATGTCGTACTAGGCCCCATGGCCGAATGGCATTTCTGCGGCGTTTGGCGTCGCAATCTATCTCTATCGCTCTTGCGTATTGGCGGGACAGAGCCAGACTTCATTTCTGCGGCGTTTGGCGCCGCAGAAATGCCATTCGGCTACGGGGCCAGGTTTTAGGAAGAACTGTATCTTCAAGTTGATATATTTTGGAGGAAAATACAGTCATGATTATAACATATTGAATGAAAATCATTATGCAAATGAATTCGCTATGCTGTCACGTAATAAATCTAATTCTTCGCTCATTTATCAATATTTACAGCCACATGTACTAACTGACATCGTTATACTGTTGACGATGTCTTATAAGGCCTTGGTTCATTGGCCGGCAACTTAATCTTATAACCAATCCCAATCCATCAACAACCAATTATACACGCGGTAGTTCTGCGCTATCACCGCAGCGTCTAGGGCAATCCCACACACCCATTTCAAATCGGATAATCTAATGAAGTAATAGCCGCATATTGTTTTACACGGCTAACGCAGCGATATGATTTCACTACATTTCATAATCGCGGGTTCAAGCCCGGTCTATTGCAAAAACAACCGCGCGCTTTAGCTTCTAAAGTACTACGACCACAATGATAATTGCGAAATGTTTACGTCATTCCAAGTTAACAGATTTAATACCTATGTCTAACATGAATAACAGTCATAAATTTATTCGCTCTGTGCTTGGCACTACAATCTACAATATCTACATTTAAAAAATAAATCAATTATACAAAAATCATAATTAATTACATGTCCAGATTTATATTATAATAGTCATCTCACAATAAAATTATTCTGAAGTAAGCTTTGTGCAATAATAATAATGTTCATCATTTAGTTCCATTTTTCTGATATCAATAGAAATAATTATCCTTGTTGTGTCACCATTACACAACTATATGTAAACAACAATAACCAGATACTCAAACATCAATATGTGAATTGTTTGGCCATGCTCTAGATAACTTTGAGTATATATCCATATTATCTCTTTGTGTAGAAAGATTATGCTAAAAATATATTTTCACACTAGTTTACAACTTTACAAGCCACCAGATATATTAAAGCTCAGTCAGTGAGTTTAGCACATGAATGTTATTGTGTTGGTAAACCTAGTGTGCTTCTGACCAATCTTTCTGCAATCTTGTTAAATTGTTCTCGGTCCTCCCTCCACATTTTTGCTGCATCTACATTTGCTCCACTCTCGTCATTGGGTTCTGGAAATGAACACATTGCAATAAATCTAAAAATCCTTTAGGTATGCATCTTCACGTTTAATCTCTAATTTTGAAAGGATTGTTTAGGTAAGTCAATAAAATTTTAGAACATCAATCAGTTGCTCAGTGTCAGTAGCAATCATATCAAATCTTAACTAGTATACTGTACATACTTGTGGAATTGTGGATGTTGTATTCTCAGTTCTCAGTGGTAAAATAAAAGTAAGAAAAATAAAGGCCTATATCTTTTTCTTTATAGAACCTTATGTTTTCAATCTGACTATTTAATTTTCAATAATATTTGTTTACCAGGGCAGTGTAGGTAATCCTAACATAGAAAGCAGTCAACTTACCAGCTAGCATACTGACTACAGACAACAGTATTTTTTCAACACTTTGAACCGGTGACCACCTCTCAGCACTGCTCTCATAGCCCATGGGATCATCTCCTGGCGCATGGAGAATAGATATGCATACTCGCCCATCAGCATATACTGTAACATTTGAACAATATTCAAGATCAGTGGTAAGCCTACTACAGGTAATGAAAAGATTTTAGTTTACCCAGCCTACAGCTAATCTTTCTATATAATAGGCTAGTTTCCTACTAGTCAAATCAGCTCCTTTTTAAGAACTGTCAAAAAGATTTGCTAATATGGAATTACTATTAAAAACTGAGGAGTGATGTCACGGTCAATTCATTTACTTTATATCTTTCTCTCTGACTTATGAAATATAAATTATGTTTAAACATAACTACTGACCAATTATGTGGTGCTTTAGTTCGTACACAGCATTAAATATTTTATTTGAAGTCATAGGAAACGATTGCCTACACTTACTGTTTGGATGAAACATTTCACAAGTGAACTGCATCTTGGGAGGGCTTAGCGGGTAGTCTGGCGGGAACACAAGCTTGGCCGGGAATATGCCACCTTCAAAACACGTTCCTTCTGGCCCCCTAGTCACATAAATCAGTTTAGTGCCATAAATACACAATACTTCCATAACAATACTTCCATAAGACACAAACCTACTGTATTAAAGAGACTCTGTAATACAACAAACGCATACACTAAGTACTCACATTTTGAGCAACCTTGAGCTTTATACATATATTATGAGTGACTATGTGTTTAATTATATAGATTATAGTTTATGCGTGTACATATATGCATACCTAACATACAGTAGGTTTACAAAAGCTGCTTAAGTTAATAATCCTTTCGGAAAATGCTTGAAAGGTGATTTTTGGTTAGTTATTAATGTTTCAAGGTTTGTGCTAAAGGTACATATTTATTATCAAGGCATATTTTGAAGAGTGTTAAGGCAGAAATTTTAACAAATAATTTGGAACTTGTGTGACTGGAGAGAACAAGGTGATTGAGCATGGTTTAGTGTTTTACCCCAACTACTTTGAAACAATAATATTTACTTTTAAAAAATATTGCTTTTATCAGAATAGTAAAATGTTCAAGTTAGCTAATAATATAATGAAATACCAAAAATTTTTTGGATATATAAAAATAGAAGTTTGTGTAACACAATTCTAAATTAAAATCGAAGAGAATTAACTACTTATATCTGTTTATCACAAATTACTTACGTGATTAGAGCTTCCCATTCGAAGAAATTCTCTTCGTTTATCGGTCCTGCAATAATTCCTTCTGGTGGATTGACAGTAAGCTCTGGAATTTGAATAAAATAATCTATGTTATTTATCAGTCAGTCATCTTTAACATCTCATTCTAACCTACGAATAGCCGAAAACAGAACTTCGTTGCAAAAAAAATGTGTTTTATATTTTAACTTGAACGCACATTTATTCTTCAATATAAAACATAATTACATATTACAAAAACAGAATACGTAAGCAATAGCTCAACGTAAAAGAACTATAAGAGTTAGGTATCTCACTTACGTTTATATTCGGCCATAAGCCGCCGCAATGCAGACCCAGCCATTTTAGGACTTTAATGCAGCTTCAAATTATAAGTAAAGTCATGAAATCAAGTATCGATCCACTCTGTTTTTTAAAGAATCTTAGACCAAAACGAGCTGTGTAGTTATCGCATTTGCAAGAAAATACGTCCGTGAGACTGAGACGTTTTGAAATATGATTTTGTAGTTAAATGTAAATGTTTAACTTTACGGATTTTAATCGAGGGTTATTATGATGAATATCAGAAAGATACACAAAATATCATTTATCTTCTATATTCGAAACCGATTACAATAAGGCTAAAATAAATTGTATTATATAGGTTGAAATTCTATTTCTTAGTGTCATAACTTTCATGTTTTGAACGTTCTCGTTAATGTCATGCTACAGTTTTTTTTAATCCACTAGCGCTTTGGCTACTTGGGTCACCGACTCGCACTTAAAAAAAAAAAGATTTCATTTTTGCAGACATATAAATAAAAGAGATGTAATTTCGTCATACATTGTTTAAGCTTTTAGCCGGCGTAAGTAATTTGTCCCATTTATATTACAGACAATTTACACAAAACCTATGATTCGAACCACTATGTGTAATCACTAATCAATCACATTGTGAAAACGGCATGAAAATTCTATGACTAATTTTGGATTTTATTGCAAACAGACGCACAAACAGGCGCAGCGGGAACTTTATTTTATAAGGAGTAGATGGAGAGACCGAGGTGAGTTGTGAAAGAGGCGAGTTGTGACGACAGTATTAACGACACCAATTTTTGGGAACTTACTTATTAACTATCAGCATGTTCGCAAAAGCGTGCGTTTGCTAGCCCGAGACTTGAACTAAAACACCTGCGCTGTATTGCGCTTGCTCACTTGCTTGTCACACCACACCTCGAGATGTTTTTCTGCCTCACGATGACAAGGTGAATTGTCTACGAGGGATACAAATGTGCCCAAGGTGGAAATTGTTCTGCCATGTCACACATTCCTACTGTTTTCACATTATTTATGAGGAAATTATTATAATTATACCTAAGTATTATTTTAACTTATTGGGTACTGGAATTGAATATATCCCTCGCTAAGTTCAGGTTTCTAGAATTTTAGGATATCTCGCTACGCTTAGAACTCTATTACATATATTGTATACTTAATCCTTCGCTTCCTTCAGGTTTCGATGTAGGTATAGTTACACCCACACAGTGAATCCGTAATTTTGCTCACTGGGTGACACAATCTACCTAACTACCTACTATGGTCACACTTATTTGCAATCCTTGATAAGTACATTATATTAAATTGATTTACTATCCTTTTCAATTCCATAATATGTGGATGGAAACTAGCACAACCCTACTTTTCTCAAGCCACTAGGTACCTATCTACCTACCTTAATTTTGAATTTCTGCATGTCTCGTTGTCTTTCATACTTATTATTTATCTGGTTCCTCTAACACTTCGAGGAACATGTCTTAGATACCTACAATTACTTAGTTTAGACGAATGCGCTGAACAATGATGAATGATGATATTGATGATTCGTCACAACATGGTCGGTCGGTCTTGGCGTGTGGGCGCGGCGTGGTTACATTTTGGTCCTCTGTATATTTTGATAGAGCCGCGTATGGCTCGCCAGAGAAAACAAAGAGATGCCCGCGCTGTCTACCCTTTGTTTCGCTTTAGCCTTAAACGCTTTTAATAGTTCCGTGTATTATACTAACTGTACTTCGTTTAAAATAAGAATAGGTATACGTGCAATTCTCGAACCTCGAACATACCCATAACATGAAGTACCTCTAGGTACTCACAATCAGTCAACATTTCGAGTTAGTCCGTTTTCACATTATCCGATCCGATATCGAATGTCGGAAGGATTTCAATGGGAAAAATTCAAGATGGCGCCTGTAATGTATGGGATATTGGTCCGACATCCGATATCGGATCGGATAATGTGAAAACGCACTTACTTGGATAGTCATATTAGATAATGATGTACGATGTTATTAAAAAAAAACCGGTCAAGTGCGAGTCGGACTCGCTCACCGAGGGTTCAATAGTTGAATCATGAAAATGTTATTCATAGAACTCTACAGACTGACTAAATCCCTCAAGACTCAATTTCCCACATAACAAGTAATATTTTAATATCCAATTTTATTGTTAGACAACGTTCAAATAAAATCAAGACTATTCAGTTTATGACTTACATGTCGCAAGGACACTCCTGAACCGACCTCATTATATCACGAAAAACCGGCCAAGAGCGTGTCGGGCCACGCTCAGTGTAGGGTTCCGTAGTTTTCCGTATTTTTCTCAAAAACTACTGAACCTATCAAGTTCAAAACAATTTTCCTAGAAAGTATTTATAAAGTTCTACTTTTGTGATTTTTTTCATATTTTTTAAACATATGGTTCAAAAGTTAAGGGGGGGGGGGGGGGACGCACTTTTTTTTTCCTTTAGGAGCGATTATTTCCGAAAATATTAATATTATCAAAAAACGATCTTAGTAAACCCTTATTCATTTTTAAATACCTATCCAAAAATATATCACATGTTGGGGTTGGAATGAAAAAAAATATCAGCCCCCACTTTACATGTAGTACCCTAATAAAACTTTTTTTTCCACTTTTTATTTTTGCACTTTGTTGGCGTGATTGATATACATATTGGTACCAAATTTCAGCTTTCTAGTGCTAACGGTTACTGAGATTATCCGCGGACGGACGGACGGACGGACGGACAGACATACATGGGGCAGGGGGGGAGACGGTATCTTTTTTTACAGTTTCCTTCAAAAAAAAATTTTTTCCCATAACCAAAAAATTATAAAAAATAGTTTAGATATGTGCAGTTTGAGTTCTTTCTAACGATACCCCACTTGACCTAGTTACTTGAAATTTACAGTTTGCCCCCTTTCATTTTGGCCATTTGCTGTAATTAATATTAATAAATAAAAAAAAATACTTTCAATTTGTAGAGGTTAACGATGTTCATAAGTATTCAAAATTTCAAAGCGATAGCATAAGTAGTTCTCGAGATATTTAATAATGTGACAGACAGACAGACAGACGGACAGAGCGGCGCCATAAGGGTTCCTTTTGTACCTTTTTGGTACGGAACCCTAAAAAGGGTTATTTAATTAGGCCGGAGGGAAATTAACTCTTAGTTATGTTATGTCCCATGTCCCATTGTCATGCTAGGCAGCGCCGGCCTGTGCACTCGATCAGGGTAGAGCGAGTTTGAATTTCGGCGCCCTTGGGAAGAAGCTTTACGACGTAGATTAAAAAAATCGCGAGCGTAGCGAGCGCGAAATTGTTTTCATAGTACTTAGTGCCGCAAGGCAATACAGAATTTATGGATTTTATCATACAGAAAAGGGACAAGGGTTGAACTTTCTCAGTCGCACCCTAGTATAGTTACGTGGGCCGTGGGGCTGAACGTCGATATCATCATCATCATGTAGGATTGCTAGGTATCAGAAATCATATGACATTGGGGTTTTTTATAAATTACTAGAGCTATTAATGCTATTATAAGCAGATGCCTACCCGATGGATGCTGTTAACTCTTTTAAAATTTATTACAAGCAAAATATGTCCCTGTTATTAATTTCCCTAAAAAAAATGTTGCGCATACGACTTGCGTACGCGGCGGTAGCGCAACAACTTTTTTCAACGAGCATGTGGCTGGCCCGGGCCTTTATTTTTGTTAACATCCGTTTTTAACCCCCGACGCAAAAACGACGGGGTGTTATAAGTTTGACGTGTCTGTCTGTCTGTCTGTCTGTCTGTCTGTCTGTCTGTCTGTCTGTTTGTCTGTGTGTGTGTCTGTCTGTGGCACCGTAGCTCCCGAACGGGTGAACCGATTTCGATTTAGTTTTTTTTGTTTGAAAGCTGAGTTAGTCGGGAGTGTTCTTAGCCATGTTTCATGAAAATCGGTCCACTATGTCGCGGTCGGGGGTTTTTTCAAAATTTTAATTTTGTGGTTAGGTTATTCAAGGGTTAAACGTCTAAGATCACATCCACAAAAAAACTCGTTCGTTTTCTATTCCATTAACACATATTTTAAAATAATATATAGTTAGGTTTTAGGAGTGGATTAGTAGGTCTAAACAAATTTTTCCCTACTTACTTATATCTATTCTATTATCGTGTTGGGATTGCTCGAAAGATTGAAGTCGTCTAATTTTTGAAGTAAGTATGTAGGTAGGTTGGCATAGATAATGTACCTAATAAGTAGCGATCAGTAACAATGGTATAACCTCATGGCACGGTTGTCGCTGTAAAACTAGCGAGGGAACGTAAAAATGTTTAGGCAGACGGTCGATTAAGGTTCATATCATGTAAAATAGTTATTTGTTATACAAGGGGGCAAAGTTGTATTTTAACGCCGAGTGTGGAATTGAAAAACGAGCAAGCGAAAGGATTCTATAGTTGAACCACGAGCGAAGCGAGTGGTTCGAGAATAGAATCCTGAACTTGCGAGTTTTTTAACACACGAGAAGTAAAATACATTTGCACCCGAGTGTAACACAAAACTTTTCCCCTCACTATAGCGAGGAAACTACAACGCAAAAAATGCGTTTATCACTGCTTCCAGTAGTTCCACATGTGGTAAATCATCTTTATTACTAGATTCACCTACTTTTATCATTTTGACGACCGGTCTGGCGCAGTCGGTAGTGACCCTGCCTGCTGCGCCGCGGTCCCGGGTTCGAATCCCGGTAAGGGCATTTATTTGTGTGATGAGCACAGATATTTGTTCCTGCGTCATGGATGTTTTCTATGTATATAAGTATTTATATATATTATATATATCGTTGTCTGAGTACCCACAACACAAGCCTTCTTGAGCTTACCGTGGGGCTCAGACAATCTGTGTAAGAATGTCCTATAATATTTATTTATTTATTATATATTTATTTTATCAACTTTAAAGCAGTTAATTTGACTTTATTCAAGGTCAAATTACTTTACCCACTAGTGGATAAAATGCGTTTTTACCCACTGGTATTCAAGGACAAAACACGTGTTTCCGAGCTAGTGAGGGGAAAAATACTTAATTAAATAAATAAATAAATAAATATTATAGGACATTCTTACACAGATTGACTGAAGCCCACGGTAAGCTCAAGAAGGCTTGTGTTGTGGGTACTCAGACAACGATATATATATAATATATAAATACTTATATACATAGAAAACATCCATGACTCAGGAACAAATATCTGTGCTCATCACACTAATAAATGCCCTTACCGGGATTCGAAATTAATTAAGTAATAACTTCTCCTTATATTTACTTAGAACTTAAACTTTATGTCATTTCAACATTGATAGCGGTTGGGTCAGTAAAACGTACCTAATACGGGCAAAAGGTAACTGAGTTAATACTTATGCAGTATTAAGATGAAACCGCTTTTCAATTTAAAATAGCTTAATTATTGAATGACTCAACGGTTGGTTTCATTAGACATATTGACTGGCATATTAGACCTTTTGTTTATTGTCGAGGAGGTACTGATTCTATTACGGTCTAGAACCGGTCGATATAGTTACATGTCTAATATATATCACTATAGGTATTTTCTGTTTTAAATCACGAAGTCGGTTGCAGTCAGAGGCGGCTCCGTCCGCGCTTCCCGTGGCCTGTCGACGGACGCTGCACACATGGCTACGTTCATAAAATATAATTTACTACCACGCTCGCCTGCGTGAACGCGTGAACTCGACGTACGCATGATAAAAAAATCGGTAGAATAGTTGGCCGTTCAATAATGTATTACCCAAGCAAAGGTATACCTTATACATAAGGTAATTTGCATAAAGCTACAAGAATATTCCGTCCTGGGGGGCGATTTTTGAATCTCGCATACGGGATTTTTTCACTAAAATACCGGTTGAAAACGGTGACTTGATGCTTATTATTTTCAGTGACAATATATTGTATTCGAACGCGTGAGACTCAAAAATCGGCCCGCAGTTCATACGACAATGTGGTACCTTTTATTTGTGGACAACACAAATAGGTGCTCGCAGTGGCTCTGTGAGCTGACCTCACAATCTTAGAAAACGTAAAACTGAGGAACACTCCGTTCATCGAGTTATTATCAGCTTACAATGATCATATGCGCCATAGAGGCTAATGGCATACGATAGTACTCTTTATTATACTGTGCTAATCTTATTAAGCTTTTTATGTTTAACTAGATTTTGCCAGTGGCTTCGCATTCGCACGCGTTAGAAAGAGACGAAAAGTAGCCTGTGTCACTCTCCATCCCTTCAACTATCTCCACTTAAAAAAAATCACGTCTATTCGTCGCTGCGTTTTGCCGTGAAAGACGGACAAACAAGCTGACACACACACTCCCATTTATAATATTAGTATGGATTAAGTAGAGGTGAATATATAGACATGCTAAAACAAATTGCCTGAGACAAACCGTAGCCCTAGCTTAAGCTTCGGTATTTTTTAACGATACCACTTGTTTATTAGGAGTAAGGTACAGCGGGGCAAATCTCGACTGGGAGGGAAATGTAACTGGTCCATTTTTTTCATGTTTTACAATGTTTGCATTATTAAATAGAGTGTCCACCGGTTATATATGGTAGGCGTGTTTAGTGGATAACATGTAGAACTCAACATTATAGTGTAATAATGGAAAAAATGGATTAGTTACAATTGCCCCCAGTCGAGATTCGCCCTGCTGTACCTTATGAGGAAACAACACTAACAAGAACTTACGTACGACAGGTACGTTTCTACCTACCAGGGGGCCGATTTTTGAGTCTCACTTTCACTAAAATACCGGTTGAAAACGGTGAATTGCCTATTATTTTCAGTGACAATTTTCTGAATTCGAACGCCATGAGACTCAAAAATCGGCCCCCAGGAGGGATACAGATAAAAATTCTAAATAAGTTGAATTTTATCAATATGTATGGTATTCGGTAGTTATTTGTTTTAAAGGGGGCAAAGTTGTTGTTTAAACGGCACGTGTCAATATTGATACCCGAGCAAGCGAAAGATTCCAAAAAGTGGAATCTTAAGCTTTGTGAGGGTTTCAAGGCACGAAGGTTAAACAAACTTTGCCACCGAGTGAAACACAAATATTTTCACCACACCAACACGAACAAAATACTGACTATAAATCATCAAACTAAATCAAATCCATCAATTTATTCAATATTTATGATTCAAAATCATCATTTATAAGTAAAAACTACCAGCTAGATTAAGACATTAAGCTATTTTTTTTAATGAAATTACTTGCAAGAGAGCGTTTACCAGTAGGCGTGGTGAAGAGTAATTTAATTAGGATACTTAAATATTTCGTTGTAATATGCCAGGGGGCCGATTTTTGAGTCTCACTTTCACTAAAATACCGGTTGAAAACGGTGAATTGCCTATTATTTTCAGTGACAATTTTCTGAATTCGAACGCCATGAGACTCAAAAATCGGCCCCCTGGTGATCACCTTGGCTAAGCGGCCGCAGATACGAATCGTTTATCTTTATTAGTGAGGTGTCGGATGTTATAAAGCGAAACATTAATATTGTGCTTACAACAGTTTGTAGGAACACATTAAATAACACCGCCACATGAATGCAACATAGTAATCAGTAATCTTAATTGCAGGTGCGGATTGTAAATATTATTTAAGTGAACTTAAAATCTAAATAAATAGTAGAGACAAATTATTTCTTGCATTTATTTTTTGTACACGAGTCGTAGATATCCATTTAAGAATGTAAAATAATACCAGCACAATTATCGCATCGTACATTTTCAAGGATTTTTGGTGCAGTGTGGTAGAAATAAAGATGTTTACAGAAACGTTTTCTAGGCAGGATTGCAATATTGAACAACGAGTAGAAGTTTGCCTCCGATTGAAACACAAATAATTTCGCCACACCAACACGAAAGAAATACTGACATTAAAAAATGTGCTTACACCATAAATTTATTAAACATTTATAATTCGAAATCATTATTTAAATGTCAATGCTACCAGCTATTTAGTATTTAGGACATCAAGCTAATATTTATATGACTTTATTTTACACTTTTGTGTATAAAATGCAACTTTATTATCTGTTTTAGAAGAATTAAGACGGGGTTTACTAGTTGGTGTAGTGAAAAGTAATGTTTGTATTTTGTAATTTAGGAGTCTAACGAGTACAAATGGACAGTTAAATAAAATAAAAATTAATAAAAGTGGACAGGGCAGAGAGGAGGGCCAGAACAAATCTTTGAACAAGGATTTAAAATCGGCACCCGCGGCGCGGAACCGGCGCGGCGCCGATGGGCCTACGCTATGCTACGCGCCATCTTGTGGGCGGCGCTACGTAGCGCTTCAGCAGTGATTCTCTTTCAAACCATCTCACATGTCTAACGAGCATGAAAAGGAGGGAATATAGCTGTTGATTTTTTTCAGTATTGTACATTGATTTATATTTAATGCTATGTGGAATCTTTAGTTACATATTATTCATTGATTTCCTCGTGAGCACGGTGCTACGAAAAAAATATGATTAAATAACAGTCATGTTAAGTCTGGTGTTGTCTTTCAGATTAAGTATATTTTATGCTTAATTAGTTGATTCAGTAAATATATGTAGTCTTAGATTAAAAGTGCAAACATAATATGTAATATGTAGTTTTTCCAAAAAGGCAACCCGGCGTAGAAGCGCCCGCCGCACGATTCTAAACCACGCCGTAGCGCAGTGCGTTTGTTCCAGATTGCCTAGCTAGACTAATTCGATTATGGACAAAATTACTCAATGTCAAATTCCTTTCTTAGAATTTGCCTGTAATATTTTGTTAGCATATATTAAATCGACACTCGACTAAGGAGAAGCGCTGCGAGTACCTATTAAAAGCAGAGAAAAAATTATAATAAATAATTTTACACTTAAGCTCTACTGACCCTGTCGCACGTAGGTAAGTTGGTTTATTGTATGATGGGATGTAATCAAGCTCATTAAAAAGTGTAACTATGAATTAGAATATGTTGCTTCTAGAATTTGATAAAGGTACGAGGCAAACCAACAAGTTTCCTTTAAATAATTAGATAATTGTTTGGATTTGTAGACCAAGTAGTAGTCTCTCCTTTTCAACTGATACAACATAGGTATGATCATTATGTTTCCTTAATTACCTAATTGCATAACGTAATCGTACTTTATGACAGAAAGCCACGATAGTAAACGTACAATGTTTGGACGCTTATCGACACTGTACGTAATAATTACATTAAGAGCAACATATGATCCCAAAACACAGTCCTAAGGCGTTGTGATACGGACTATAATCTAACGACTTGTTGCCGTAAACGTTCTTGAGTAAATAAATCCAACAAGTTTAATGCAAAAGTTTTGGTTTACGCTTTATGGTAAATATTTGGTGTACGTCGTATAGCCGTTTTATAGATCTAGTAAAATGTTTGGTTTAATTGTGCTAGGTCAAGAGCGGGCGTTCGACAGGCGTCCTTGCGACGGGTAAATATTATTGTCTAAGCGGGTTTTCCACTGTTTAGTGTTTGTGGAGTCGTGGATGCTGCGAGTTCGAGCCCCGCCGGCCGGCGGCCGGGAGCGACGACCGCGCCATCCAGCTCTTGCTGCTTTATCACTGCGGCTATGCAATGGATAAACCTTTTCAAAGGTAGAACCTATATACTAAGTTTATACCATAGTATTATCAAGTATTATGTAAATAACCCAAGTTCGTAGGTACTAAGTGTAGTTGCATATCTACGGCGGAAGTGATATGAGGTGGTGGTTAATGAAAAGATCACATTTAAATTATTTATTTTATCAGATGTCAAATAAGTAACCATGTTGACAAGTGGAGTTTAGAAAATAAGAGAATAAGCCGTTGTGGGAGTGGTAGAGATGTGGGGCGCGGCAGTAGGCGGCGCGGGCGGCGCGGTGCGCGGGCGCCGCGCGGTGGGCGGCGCACTGTAGCCCTGCACGCGACCCGGCGCGCACGCACGCATGAAGATCGAGGAGCAAGCCACGGAGGAGGCGGCCCGCCGCCCGCCAGCCACCCGACGACAGGAGAAGCCACCCTACTCCTACATAGCCCTCATAGTCATGGCTATCAGACACTCTCCAAACAAAAGGCTGACCCTTAGCGAAATTTACAGTTATCTACAACAAACATTTCCATTTTTCCGAAGTTCATACCAGGGTTGGAAGAACTCGGTGCGGCACAATTTAAGCTTAAACGAATGTTTCGTCAAGCTTCCGAAGGGGCTCGGAAGGCCGGGGAAGGGACACTATTGGACTATCGACCCTTCCTCGGAGTTCATGTTCGAAGAGGGATCGTTCAGGAGGCGTCCGCGAGGATTCCGCCGGAAGTGCCAGGCTCTCAAGCCTCAGTTCGGGAGCGGTGGATACCTGTGCGGAGGCGGGGTTACCGCACTGCCGCCGGCGCAGCCCGCCGGCTACGAGCTAGCCGGCGGCAGCGGGGCCGGCACGAGCAACGCGAGTTCCATCGACTATGGAGCGTGTGCGTACTCGCACACCAGCTCGTCGAGCCAGCAGCTGCCGTACGGCAGCGACTACTGCTCGTACGGCGGCATGGGCGAGCGCGAGTGGCCGCTGCCCTACGGGTCGGTGGATACCAGCTACCGACCGCCGCCGTCGACGCCGCCGCCGCACCACGACCTTCCAGATCTCATACCCAATTACCAATATGTAACCAATGACCATGGTGAGTTTCGTTTGTTTATTTTTTATTGTGATAATTTTAGCTTATTGTTACAATGTTTCCAATTGGAATTGGAAAAGGGCAGGATAACAAATAACTTCAATATTCTTTTCTTCTTGAATAACGCAATCCAATCAAATAGATAGTGTCAAGCGTGATCAGTATTTGTATTCAAAATCCAACACGAATATTTCTTCTGCCCGTCGTAATTATGAAATTATGAGTCTGATTTACTTAAAAAGCTTGAAAAGTGATGTCTTTCGGTATAATACTAATGAGTCAATGGGTAATAGTAATGAGTCCATAAGGCCCTAAGGCCTCTCCAGTCTCCAGTTATGAGCTTATGAGATATGAGACTTACATAGTTGAATACAAACCTTACAAGAAAAATTGTTAGGCCATTTCCTTAACAAATTTTGCTTATATCTTCTGACATTTTCCAGTAAATAAAAACCCACCAAAAACATTCTGCTTGTTTATCTCTAAAAAGTAATGAAATCTAGACAAAGTCGTGCCAAGTCTAAGGTTCCTTACTGCGATTTCTTTATTATTACAGTTAATGTTGTGTGACTTGGCCGTTAGTTTGGAAAACTTTCAAAACACTTTTACGCGTGTAGGTAGATAGAACTAATCCATACTAATATTATAAATGGGAAAGTGTGTGTGTCTGTTTGTTTGTCCGTCCTTCACGGCAAAACGGAGCGACGAATTGTCGTGATTTTTTAAGTGGAGATAGTTGAAGGGATGGAGAGTGACATAGGCTACTTTTTGTCTCTTTCTAATGCGAGCGAAGCCGCGGGCAAAAGCTATAGTTATATATATACGTATATAATCCCATTGAACCAATTTTGCCACCAATTTTCAGTGGGTTTCCCATACATTATTTTATTTCCATGGTTGTGTCGTTTTGTTCTTGATCGGGGGGCACGGTAGTGCCCCCGCCCAGTCGAGCGCTGAGCAAACACTGTAGTATACCATCCTTTACTGGAACCATTTCGCTGTATTTTTAGGCCCCTATTTGAGAACCTCTGGATAAGACGCAGAAATATTCGCCATCCAGTAAGCTATAATCACATACTTAAAATTCAAAATTTCAAGTCTGTTGGTCATTCAGTTCCGAAGTTAAGTGAAAGCAAAGTTTCGCATTTATGACACACTCACTCACTTATGATCATCAGAGTAGAACAAGTACTTCCCATAAACTCAGAGAGCTGAAATTTGGTACAGAGTTAGGGTTTAATTACCACATAAAGGGATAACTATAAAAACTAGGATAATCGAAGATCAGGAGTACCTGTGATCAGAAACAGTCATTGTGATCAGAAAACACAAGAGCCCAACCAAACATTTAGAGATCAACATACCGCCTTTACAAAAAAATATTCAACTTGGTGTGCCGCTTCATTTTATGCCCACGTTTCTACAAAAAGAAGTGAAATCCCACCAAAAATATTCTGTAAAAAACTAGCCAAGTCTCGATAAACCTGCTTGTTTATCTCTAAAAAGTAATAAAATCTAGACAAAGTCGTGCCAAGTCTCAAGTTCTTTCTTTATTGCGATTTATTTATTAAATATTATAGTTAATATTGTGTGACTTGGCCGTTGGAGAAAGAGATGAATGAAACCCAAATCGAATTATTGAAAATTAAATCATCATTAAAATCTAATTTGACCTTCACATAAAGACACAATAATTTAGACTGCCTTAAACGAGGTCTACCTAATAGTGATTATCCCAAATATGTAAAGCAAAAGGGAGTACCCACCTACCTACGAGTACCTTATGGTGCTGTCACACAGGCAACACAATTGCCAACATTTCCCATACCATTGCCGCCTTTGCTCCATAGTTAGTTGGTGCGTATTGAACAAACGGCAATGGTAATTGTGTTGCCCGTGTAACAGCACCGATAATAAGTAGAAGCATTTTATCATACCTAGGTAATAGGTACATAAAGTTTAGATTGTTTACTATTTAGGTTGTACGACAATGAGGTGAAAGTTGATGATGGTCTCGGAACCACCACTCTATAGAGATAGTCGCCGTTTTTAGGGTTCCGTACCAAAAAAGTACAAAAGGAACCCTTATGGTGCCGATCTGTCCGTCTGTCTGTCATATTACTAAATATCTCGAGAACTACTTAATTATGCTATCGCTTTGAAATTTGGAATATTTATGAACATCGTAAAACTCTACAAATTGAAAGTATCATTTATTTAAATTTGTTAATATTCAATATTCATTATAGAAAATGGCCAAAATGAAAGGAGGGCAAACTGTAAATGTCAAGTGACTAGGTCAAATGGGGTATCGTTAGAAAGAGCTCAAACTGTACATATCAAGTTTGTGTATTTATTTGTTGTGGAAAAAAGAAACGTTTTTTGACAGAAAATGTAAAAAAAAGTACCCCCCCCCCCTTATCTCCGAAAATACCTCCTTACCAACGAAAATTTATAATTTTTTTACCATATATGGCTATTATAATAAATATTACAGGAAAAATAAAATCGTACACGTATCTTGTAAACTTTTTTTTATTTATAAAAATCTTTCAGATTTACCTCCCTTGCGGTGTACAGAATAATAATTAAAGTACCTGCTTCCAAATAAAGGAAAAATGGTTAAAATCGGTTCACTCACTTCACGCAATAAATAATTATCCCAAAATATCATCCATACTTTAAGCTCGCGCACATTAGTTTACTTAATTTGCCGATAGATGTCGTTGAACGCTCATTTCCCACATCGCGTTTTTCCTGATATAATGGGATTGGGTCAGGATCGGGACATGTTGTAACGAAAACTACAGAAGTCCAATTGACATTTGTCTTGATTTTCTTTGGACGTAGGTTAATAATAAAATTGTATATTAAATATTACTTGTTATGTGGGAAATTGAGTCTTGAGGGATTAAGTCAAGTCTGTAGAGTTATATGAATAACATTTGGTGATTCAACTATTGAAAGTTTGTACGGAAACCTCGGTGGGCGAGTCTGACTTGCACTTGGTCGGTTTTTTTTATTTATTACAATAGTTAACAGTTTTTGAAAATATAGAAATGCGTTTATTGAATAAATAATAGTGACCTAGGGGGTCCAAAATGAGGAATTTCATAAAACCACGTCTAATTATGTATTTAAAATAATACTTACTCTACATCTATTCTATGGACAATAAATAACAGAAGGAATCAAAACAAATTCAAAAATCATTGGGGAATCCAAGCACGTTATCCAACTATTCTGACATATCCGTTTAATTAGGTACTTACATAAAATATTGACATGTTTTCGAAGAAATGAGTAGGTACCTAAATAACTCCATACAAAACAGCTTTCGGTAAAAAAAAAAAATTCGCTTTCGTCAATTTTTTTTTAGGGTTCCGTATCTCAAAATGGAAAAACGCAACCCTTATAGCATCACTCGTACGTCTGTCTGTCATTATGTCACAGACAATTTTCTCCGAAACTACTAAAACAACAAATTTGAAATTTGGTAGACATATTTAAACCTGTGACCCTATCTAGGCATATATTCAAATAGCATGAGTAGAGACTGAGCAGCTAACGACTTTCAGATAGGCATTTTTGTTGTTTTTATTCTGATTTTTTTTAACAGTTACACTTTTTGTTCGTGTTACAGTAGGACACACCCGGTAAAATAAGTGCTACTTAGAACCATAAATACACGAAACCACGAGAAATACTTTCCTTGTAATTTATTAAAATTTAATAACCTAATCACAAAATTAAAATTTTGAAAAAATCCCGACCACGACATAGTGGACCAATTTTCATGGCTAAGAACACTCCCGAACGGAAAAAACTAAATCTAAATCGGTTCATCCGTTCGGGAGCTACAATGCCACAGGCAGACACACACACAGACAGACAGATAGACAGACAGACTGTCAGACAGACAGACAGACACGTCAAACACCCCGTCGTTTAAGCGTCGGGGGTTAAAAAATAAATAATGTAAAACGTAAGTAGGAAGTTCTCGTATTAAGTATTATTTATTCCTCGATCTCAGTAAAATAAACTACCTAAAAGCCTATATAGGTACACTTACATCCAACGACGATTAATGTAGACACGAAACAGATGCACCAAAGGTGATCGGCAAATCACCAAGGCGCGTACATAGATGGCTAATAAATGCTCCGGCGCAGAGCCGGATAATCGCCGGTTTATAGCCGCCCATGTGCGCCTGCGCCGTTTCTGAGAAGCCCGATCACTCTCTTACGACCGTCGTAAAAGCTGCGGTAACATGTGCAATGGCAGCGCAGCGAAGGGACGGGCTCCGAGTGTGCTGATGATCTTCTTTCAGCGCTCGTAGACAACATGCCACAGTCTACGCTCCACGACTGTCACTATCGTATACGAGAGAGCAATAGAGATACATATACCTATATATATATAAAGCACCTCGTTATTATAGTTCAATGCCTTGGTTAGGCAGTAATTTGGCAAGCCTCAAAGATAACTTATTTGGCTCTTTGTTGGACGTAGAGCTGTTTAATCAAGCACCTTTCCTACTATCAACTATTGTCATCCGGCCGCGACCGTCGCCGTCGCGTCTCATCGCATCGTCTACTTCCATATCGATAAGGTTTGATTTCGTATGCGTCGCATCGCCGTCGCGCGACCATCGCGCGACCGTCGCCCACGCAAGCCACGGCGTAAGCTTAGTTGGGTGTGTAAAAAGAAAAATGTAGAAAACCGTGAGATTTCGTGTCCGAATCCCAGTAATTACCTACTTTATTGATTTTCGTCTTGTCGGAAATATTTGTTCCTAGATAGATCAAGAAAAATGTTATACAATTATACATATACTTATCGTGAAGATGCGGTCGATCAGTCCGATTAAGGACTGCATTTTTAGTTTGTGCAGTAACAAAACAGAACATACATATTATCAAATACGTACACCTTTGCCGAACAGAGACCAAAGTAACTCATAAAAACATATATATGAAAATGAAATGAAAATGAAATATTTATTTTTCAAGTAGGCATATTACAATGCGCATATGAACGTCAAATAAAGCTACGCCGGCTCTATATAAGCTCTACCACCGGTCTGCACTTAAAAAACTGGCTACCGACATTAGGCGACATCCAAAATCTCAGAAATAAGATCACGCTATCATTCCACCTCACCCAAATTCTCACCGGCCATGGCTATCAAAATGTACCTCCAACGCTTCAAAATCACCCCCGATGACCTATGCCTATGCGACCAAACCACTCCACAACCCATAGACCATCTCCTCAGATATTGCCCTAAATTTATGAATCCACGTCTCGACCACGAAATCATCAGTCAAAATCTCAAAATTGACCCTTTGGAAATCATTACAAAAAACTCGACTTTAGAGTCATTCTGTAAATTTATCACCTATATAGTTAACAAACTCAAAAAATTTAACGGTACATACTTAACTCATTATCATTCATTTATTCATCATTTTCATCATTACATTATTTCAAAAATGTCATTATTACACACATTTTTATGTATGCATACAGAAAAAAAAAGAACTGATTAATTGAATTCTGCCGCCCGTATCATTCGCGGGGACTGGAATCAGAAGTTACAGATAAAAAAAGCGGAGGGCGATTTTTGAATCTCGCATACGGGATTTTGTCACTAAAATACCGGTTGAAAACGATAACTTGCCTATTATTTTCAGTGACAATTTTCTGAATTCGAACGCGAGAGACTCAAAAATCGGCCCGCGTTCATGTACAGCTAGTGAATTCTCAAAACACCACGGTCAGGAGATTCTTCAAAAATTTTCAGTACAGGAAACAGTAGGTAGTGGTACTGAAACTTGAGCAGTTTCACGTGTTCTGCTTACCTCGTTTGGGACAAGTTTATGTATACTCGTACCGATGTAAGTGGAAAAGGGACAGTTGATTCTTAATACAAACGCAACCCTCATTTTCCTGTACATATAATTACAACAATATGGGATATTTTCATAATCGCACGAATGTTAAACTAGGTATTCGATTTTGTTTACGGTTTCGTCAATTGACCTCTAGTGCATTTACCAAGATTTGAGGACCTAACCATAATGTTAATCGTTTGTGCTACGAAATCAAAACCCTAGCTGCCTCTCTAGTCTCTCTACCTCAGCCCTTGATTGGACAGTGTTCGCTGTGGCGAACATACATTTTAAAAAAATCTACTGGGCACATTTTCATCTTTGTTTATTTTTCTTTTGACTCAAATTGTAGCTTTGTATTTTTTTTAATGGAAGAAAATTAATTCATTACTGTCGCAATATTCGTATGTCAGCAATGCACTCAAAATCGCGACAAGACGGCAACCGCGAAGTATCATCAAGTTATTTATGACATTATACAGAGTGGGGCCTGTAACAAAGGCGAAGAATTGAACTGTAGGCTATTCTCCTTATTACTGATTAACATTTGTTCAGTGACTTTTAAAAATGATGAAGTCTTTAAATTTTTAATTTTTCATACAAAATAAATATTAGCTTCAATGTACGCCATTATTGTTGTCATTGACGTTGTCTGTCACACTTTAGACTTAACAGAATTCGCAATACATTACCTCTTAGAAAAAACTTTCAAGGGTGATAAAAATCAAAATACAAGTTATTTTTAAAAGGCGCCGAACAAATGTTAATCAGTATAAGGAGAATAGCCTAGAGTTCAATTCTTCGCCTTTGTTACAGGCCCCACTCTGTATTAGATTTTTTTGGTGTCACATTATCATTAATAATAAAACCGGTCAAGTGCGAGTCGGACTCGCTTACCGAGGGTTCCGTACAAACTTTCAATAGTTGAATCATCAAAATGTCATTCATAGAACTCTACAGACGACCAAATCCCTCAAGACTCAATTTCCCACATAACGAGTAATATTTTAATATACAATTTTATTGTTAGACAACGTCCAAATAAAATCAAGACTATTCGACTTCAATAATTTATGACATGTCCCAAGGACGCTCCTGAACCGACCTCATTATATCAGGAAAAACGCGATGTAGAAAATGACCGTTCAACGTACAGCAACATCTATCGGCAAATTGAGTAAACTAATGCGCGCGAGCTAGTATGGAAGATGATTTTTATGGGATAATTGTTTATTGCGTGAACCGATTGTAACCATTTTGCCTTTATTTGAAAGCAGGTAATTTCATTGTTATTTTGTTAAAAAATACAGGTACAATAAACACAGGTACAAGGGCGTTGAAATTGAAAATGTAAATCTTAAAGGATTTTTATTAGGGATGTACCGACTATTGATTTGGCCGACTAGGCCGACTACCGACTAGTCGGCGCTTGGGTGGCCGATTAGTCGGCCGACTAGTCGGCTAGTCGGCCAAAACATAATTTTCGACTAAATTCACATTTTGAATGTCATTTTTGGTCTTTCGAACGCGCTTTTCATGATTTTTTACAAGTTCAAAGGTTCATGACAATATTTATATACATTTTCCATTTTTGACAACCGGCTTGGCTTAGTGGGTAGTGATCCTGCCTAGGAAGTTGATAATCCTAGGTAGGATATTTATTTCTGTGATAAATACAGATATTTGTTATTTTGACAAAAAACAGGAATTACGAATAGTTACATAATACAACCATAATTTTCAGATGGTAATTTAATTTTGTACTGTTTTTCTATCACTAATGAAGTGCCGACTAATCGGCCCTTTTTGCCGACTAATCGCCGACTACAAATGTGGCCGGATAGTCGGCTTTTCCGACTAGTCGGCGACTAGTCGGTACATCCCTAATTTTTATAAATAAAAAAAATGTTTTCAATTAAGACACGTGTACGACTTTATTTATGTAATATTCATATAATAGCCATTGTTGGTGAAAATTTCATAAATTTATGTTTCTAAACTTCGGAATAGGGGGAACGGTATTTTTTTTTTACATTTTCCTTCAAAAAACATTTTTCTTCCTCAACCAAAATATATAAAAAATAGTTTTTTCAGTTTGAGCTCTCTCTAACGATACCTCACTTGACCTAGTTAAATAATAATAAAATAATAAATATTATAGGACATTCTTACACAGATTGACTGAGTCCCACGGTAAGCTCAAGATGGCTTGTGTTGCAGGTACTCAGACAACGATATATATAATATGGGTCCATATTGGGGCATATAAAATTATTTGTTATAAAATTATTGTTTATACCGATTTGTGCTCCGAATGATCATTTCTCATAATTTTACTTATCATAATTTTGTTTCATTATTATCAATCGTACTAATACTATCACTGTTCATAATAATCATTTAGCCGAAAATTTTTAATAATAAATTCTATACAAATATTTAATAATATTCATAATTTTGTGTTTAAGAAAATTATTCATCATAAAATTATTTAAAAAGTTTTGGGGAAGTTCTATGAAAAACTTTTGCCATTTATAGAAGCGCGCTTGGAGCTTTTATAGTGACATATACAATTTACATTAAAAAGTCGTTTCTGGTTTGCTCACGGTCAACCTAACACGCTCCTCCTCGCTACGCTCGTCGTCGCACCTAACTGGACTGTCACGTGTGATTTCTGTTCTGTTAACAATAATATAACGATAAATTATATCACTCGCAATCGTTATGATGAATAAGTATATAAACATTAACGTTAGTATAAAATGTATTTATGACGAATGACATTATGAACATAAGTCATTCGAAGTTACGATAGTTATTAACATAAAATTGTTATAAATAATGATCATTATAATGTAAAATTGTATGAGAAACATTTTCGGACTACCAATAATCTATATACCAATTTTATATGAACTTTGGCGCACCCATATAATATACAAATACTTATATACATAGAAAACATCCATGACTCAGGAACAAATATCTGTGCTCATCACACAAATAAATGCCCTTACCGGGATTCGAACCCGGGACCGTGGCGTAGCAGGCAGGGCCACTACGCGCTAGACCAGACCGATCGTCAAAGTTACTTTACTAAAGTTACTTGAAATTTACAGTTTGCCCCCTTTCATTTTGGCCATTTTCTGTAATTAATATTAATAAATTAAAAAAAATAATACTCGTACTTTCAATTTGTAGAGGTTAACCTCTACAAATTGAAAGTATTTATTTACACGATGTTCATAAGTATTTATTCCAAATTTCAAAGCGATAGCATTAAGTAGTTCTCGAGATATTTAATAATGTGACAGACAGACAGACAGACGGATAGAGCGACGCCATAAGGGTTCATTTTGTACCTTTTTGGTACGGAACCTTAAAAACGACATTTATCGGTTACTAAATGAGGTAATGAATCGAACTGAAGAGTTTCTAGTTTAGTCTAATTCCGTTATCACATTATCCGACCCGATATCGGATGTCGGAAGGATTTCAATGGAAAAAGTCCAAGATGGCGCCTTTAATTTATGGGATATCAGTCCGATATCAGATCGGATAATGTGAAAACGCACTTAGTCTTAATTTAGTGACAGTGACACTCAAAAACTCCTGATCAAGGTGCCGTGCCGAACACTGCCATCTTCACAGTGAAATGTAGGTTTGTTGCATGTTCGGTGTGGCGGGCATCGCCAGCTACGCAGTGTTTGAGATCCAGGCTTACATGTTCGGTGTGACGAACATTGCCAACTAATAGGTGGATCTAATACCAAAATATTTATTTCGCAAAAGAGCACCAAAGTAAATTACATTAATATTACATCTAAGTAAATACATAAAATTAATAGATAACACTAACCTTAATAGTTACGCACATCCCGATGCAAAAGTACCTGCCCGTGTTCTTGCCGTTGCCGCGTTATGGTGTTGAACCGTGACGAGATAACCGTTGCATCAGGAAGGTCCCACAGCGAGGATTCAGACCCCTCTTCCTCATGAGTCTTCCCACTTCCCCAAAAATACTTTGGCCTCCGTACACCAGAATCCGCGCTGTGAGGCATCCATGCCTCTGGTTCGCTTCACTCAAAGTGTAGTTAGGCGTGCACTTTTTGCCCTCGATGTCAGTAAGTCCAATGGGCCTATGGTATACGATACGCGCAATGTGTATTGACGTGATATCATGTATCATCATGATTTTAAAATAAAGAAATATGTCATTTGTTCTTGTAAAACATAAAAACACGTAAAAATATTTGGCCACTCCCAGGCTGCGAACAGCGCCATCTAGTTTTAAGCCTAAAAGGCCCACACATTTCAGGGGTACGCTTTTTTGAATGGGCTTTGTCAGTCCAGTATTAAATCGTTCTTGATCTAAATAAATATGTAATTTTGTACGAAACTTTTTATATTTTTTAGTCTATAACGACGTGATGTATTTGAGTTGAGTATACGTGCTACGTACGTCGCGCCGCGCATGCCGAGCGTAGTGGGTATGATTTGTTTACATGAACGCCCGTTTGTTCCAAGCGTTTGATCTTTATAAATGCAATAGGTATTTCGAGAATAACGTCGACGGCGAGTTACTGTAACGCACGGTCGCTTTAATAAAAAAAATCAAGAATGATTTTAAGAAAGACAACCTTGATGTTTTGTTTATTCGTTCATAGGTGCTCCGTTTATGAGCATTTTTGATTAGACATCTGACGTCTGTTTAAAAAAGACTGGATTTGTGATTCTTTACTGCTCTAGAACTAAGTCTGATAGGAATGAAACATAATCGTGTAGGTACCTACCTAGTCTACCTACTTGGTCAGATGATTATTGCAACGAATCACTGATTTCGTTTCGAGCATTTTTTTACGTTAAGGCGACTTTCCCTGTAAAAGAGCGAGGCCTGTTTAAAAAAACCTGCCAAGTTAGTGTCGGACTCGTGCACGAAGGGTTCCGGGATAATTATTTGTAATGACCGTTTCTAACAGTTGTTATTTTATTTGAGATAAGTTAGTTTACAAACAATCTTGTATAAATTTTAAGTAGGTATGTTAAAATTATCCACAACGATTGAGAATTATATATATGAAAGATTTATTGTAAATTTAAATCGAGATACATATTTAGCAATGTAACAGCTTCGCACAATAAGAGTTGTACCTTTTTGGTACGAAATCCTAAGTAAAAACGATGTAATTTCGATTATGAAATTAGAATCGGGAGCCATACAAGCTTTCTACCTTTTCAAAGGTTCAGTATCAAAAAAATAAGTAGGTCGGTGGATCTTATAGAACTATTAATTTAAAGTTCATGCTTAAGAAAAGTCATTCTTCTATGAACATAGGCAATTTATGATTAGGGAAGTATTTTTAACTCGACTGCATTTGAAGTAAACAAAAAAGTTAATTCTGTCTCATTCTACCTCTTTTTAACGTCAATTTAAATATAGAACTAGTTAAAATTAACTCAGTAATTGACACTGAGATCGATCCATTTGCCGCAATGTGTGGTCTGGGGAAGACAGTCGGCCCGTTACAGGCAATGGATCCCCAGGTTAAACAGGGTTACTAAAAACAATAAAAAAAACGAATGCGTGAAAACGCTATAGGCGCAAGGCTGCAAAAAACGTTAACCCTTTTAAGACCCCGATCCCATGTTTAGAGAACCAGTTTTTATACTTTTTATGGAACAGATTTGCGTATTTTGTGAAACACATTTTTTTGTACAATTTAGTTACCATGACGATATATTTTTTGCTGTTTTGTTTAAAGTTTTTTTTATCGGAGACTATGTTACTAAAAAAAATCCGCCAATTCAAATCTGTTTTCGACGAAATTAAAATGATGTTCAACCTGAAAGTATTTAGAATAGAAAAGACTAGGCAAATTACGAATTTTGTAAGGAATTTATATTTTAATGCACTTTTGCAATTTTCTATATCTACGGTTGGATTACTCTTGAAAGCACACATCGACACAACTTATTTATTCCCTTGCACGCCCAGTTTTTCCTTATATGTACTTATTGTAAAAAAAATCATGCTGGAGGTATTTAGTTGCTTAGCCATCAAAATAACTACCTATATAAATATGCGCACTTAAATTTGTTTAGGTTACTTGCTGCCATATATCAATATCAATGTGCCAATGTTTGTATGTATAACAGAAACATTTGAAGTCTCTATGCAAAATACTTACATTTTTAATTTTTTATAAATTTATTTTAACTATAAGCAGTAAGGTGCATTAGGGTAATTCCGAATGACAGAAATGCTCTGGTAATTCCGAAAGGGGAATCTTGACATGATGGAAATAATGGTGAATTTTGTGCAACTTTCGAAATTAGACGACTTTCAGAATTACCCGAATGCACCTTAGTGCGAAAATTAGGCTTAAGTACCTAATTATAACGGTAAAATTTTAAAAAATTTAAGAACTTTCTTTAAAAAATTTAAAATATTTAAAAATTTAAAAAGTTTCTAAGAGCTCTAAATGTAATGCTGGTTAACACCTTGGTGGACACTACACGCCTAAAGGCGTAATAACATTTTTCTTTCGATTGTGTCTGGAGTAGGGTCCTGCAAGGTGTTAGGTATACAGTGTGTAAATCTAATACGGGAATCTCTTAACGGTAGTGAGTACCTATCTATAGGTCATCAGAAATTTAATAAGATAACTTTACTTAACTAAATTTTTCCATAGTGAAAATATCCATACAAAATAATTCGTCTCGCAATGTACCTAATGCAAAACACACTCGCATTAAACGCTCGGTGACAGTTATCATTGACATTGCAGATGACAAAACTTTCAAAAATTAATTTTGTATCTAATAACAAAATATTACGATTAAATTCTGTCCATTTTCAGCGTGTGAGCAAAGACATATGTAACTCCGTATCACCTCCGTATAATAGACGGATAAAGTAGAAAAAAACGTACCTCAAAGCCCTAGAGAAAAAGGTACGGTAGCCTAGATGGCGTTACACCTTTGGGGAACGCTCGGCTAGTTGGCGCTAATATTAAGGTCAGTGCGGACAAGACCGGCATAGTTTATTTGAAATAAAGTTTGAGTGGATAAAACTCTATAATTAATTCAGTCTGGCGTAATGCGCATGGTCCTATGGGATAGCAAATATTATATTTTACAAAGCTTTTACAGTATTTTGGTGAAGTAAGGTACTTTTAAGTGATAAAAATCACTTTTTTTAAGGCTCGGCGGGTTGACCGTCCTCCCGCGATGAGCACAGAAAGACCGTCTAAGTAGTGCTTGTTGTCGCGTAATTTCATATGAGACTAGGTTCCAAAATCATGATCATTGTTATTTTACGTAATAACGGGGCAGAATGTGCTAGATAACTATTAAAATAACGTTGAAATTTTGAACATATAAGCATTTTTCTATTTATAAGGCAAGACCGGCATATGTCCCATAGATGGGGTTCATAACCTTTTCTTTTCAGGTCCAGATATTGCATAATACTGTTTTTCCAACGAACACCCGCGAATACAATTTAGTCACGATATTACAGGCTCATATAAATCCAACTACTTATCTGTTTTTGAAACTATGTTAATTAAGAAAACGTAATAGGATATTAAGATACGTGAATTAAATTGGTAACATTTCTTAGCAATGCTTGGTTTTGCTATAGTCACTACAGTATAAATGAATGCGTAATTTTTTTTCATCACACTCGCACACTAAATGTGATTTTACACGCAGGCGGAGCGTGAGTTATAGAAAAATCGTTCTCCCAAGGGAGTTATGAAATTTCTAGTACCGTATTCAATTTTTTTATCTTTTTACATATTGTTATGTTGAAAGTGTGATGAAAAACATTGTGTGTAACTCGGGGAGTATGAATATTACAAACTCGAGTCTTGGAGGAGCTGAGCGGTTCTTTTCTGTTCAAGGATTTTATGTTGCCAGTATAACATATTAATTCAATGAAAAGAGTTTTGACATTATATTTCATGATCGTTTATAAATTGTTGTAGATTAAGTTCGTACTACTGATTTGCAGTAGGTATATTCATTATTAATATTTTGGTAATTTCCTCATAGGTGACGTGAAAAATTGTATATGTCACATGGTGGCAAAATTATTTCCACCTTGAGCGTTAATACTTGAATCCCTCACTACGCTCAGGATTCTAATTTTGAATCCCGAGCGTAGCGAGATTAGAGATTATTTTACTTCGTTCAGGATTCAATAAACACCCTTTGCCCCATTTTGCTCGATTACGACTTCAAAAACTCAGTGGAGATTCAGATGTCATTAATACATAAATATTTACATAAATATTTGTATACTTAATACATACGAGTAAATATTTGTTTCAGTTATTAAAAATAGCAAACAATATACAAGTCATGTCTATACATCTTCCGAATAATGTATTGATAGAATGTTTTTTTGATGCACTTCCTAACGCCAGCGTATATATCGACGAGGAAGACGAAATGATTTTGCTTGAGAAGTGCACAGTTTGTGCCACTAGTCATAGTTTCGATATGACCCTCTGTGCCTCCAGGGTTCAGTTTCTGCCGTCTGACGAACAACCTTTATCAAATATGTTTTGTCAAGGGTGCGCAAATATTATGTTGTCTGTTTAAATAAATAATTGGATTCAAAATGCTTACTTTTATTTCTAAAATACATAACTCTCTTTTGAAATATTTGTCGCCGCATGTTGCACAATCTATACAAACACTACCAACTTAAATATGATGATGAGTAATGCAGTGTAAGTAGGCTTAGTTCTGTTCACCACTTATAATTCTTCACAACTATGTCATTTTTATTTAATACTTTCGAATGATATTAGTAACACCATACGAATCATTACCAAAACTGTCTTTCGAAGTTAAAATCAAAAACGGTACAACTATCATAAGCAAAAAACGTACTTATATATTGATATTGTTTACACTCGACTTATTTCCAATAAAGCCTAAAAAAGGTTGGCAACTCCTTGTTTATCGTATGCCGGTCTTGCCTTTCTCTTTTATGCCGGACTTTCTGAGTAGGCACAATTTCTAAGTTACATATTTCAGAACATAAAACAAGAAATTGAACGCGTTTTGAGTAGATTAATAGTACTAGTCAGAAAGAACGGTTATTAAACGACTACGTTACATACATGATATACAAATATTCCGACTGCTTCTATTTTATTTTAATTTTTTGCGGAACCATGTTGAACTCGATCATATATGACATTTTAACACATATCAAGGTAAGTAACATTATGGGCCAAATTGTCAAAACTGAGGTTCAAAAGTTCGAGAGATGGCAGTCTATGCACTGTGATTACACATTTTACTTTGACAGTAACTCTCTATAATACTCGATCCTCTTTGGTATGAGAAATAATGTAAGAAAGAACAAACAGTAATCGTACATTTTTCCTTAGTTCGCTAGTCTAAATTCTTACCGCCATTTATATTTAAGAGTGGCAGCTCCACCTATATAGGTCGTATTTTTTTTGAGATTTTACGAGTAATATGGAAATTATAGCTATATATTTATCGGATTTCAATACGAAACTGAGACAAAATTTACGGTTAATCATATTATTGTATTTATACCAATGATGTCCACGATTGTCACACAACTATTTTCCTTGATTTAGGGTGGATCGGAGGCGCAATACCAGATTATCAACGAATGGGCACATCCCGTGTAACCTGATAATGTAGATGACCTTTATGATCTACAATGATTACTTAGTATCAGGTACAGAGAAATACACCTACATAGTATTGCATAAAATGCGAATTAATAATTTAAATGTTTTTCTCAAATTTACATGTGAAATGAAATTTATTTACTTAGCGTCTGCAGCAAGCTTGCTCTCCAGTCTCCACACAAACGACGTGTCTTTATCATTTCAAAACTACTTGTTTGGTTTTAATGAAACTTTGCACATAATTATGGCATGAGGTATAACTAGAGCAGTAAAGAGCTCCAGCTTGAAGAACTAACGAAATAGAACTAAAATAAGTTTTTTATAAACTATAGTATCTGAGCCTAGATAAACTCATTTCTATTTACCCTAGAGATACGAGTATGTACATAATTTGCCTCATTTTATGTGCAGTTTTACTACAATCCATAAGGTAGTTTACCTAAATGAGTGTAACTATATTAAGGTACAGTGGGACAAATCTCGACTGGGGGGCAAATGTAACTGGTCCATTTTTTCCATGTTTTACAATGTTGTTGTTCAGTGGATACATTCAGAACTCAACATCATAGTGTAATAATGAAAAAAATGCATTAGTTGTAATTGCCCCCAGTCGAGATTTGTCCCGCTGTACCTTACATTTGTGTGGAAGGCTTAGCTTGTTGCGGACTCTGACCGCGAAAAAGGAGCAATAAAAGAATACCAAAAAAAATATTTAAGTAAAATTAATAAAATTAGATTTCTTCTCATCACACGCTTAATTTGATATTTACATATTATATCTGTTTTATATTCTGGAATATTGCGTCCCCGTGAATCCTTAATGCGAATTCTGACGTCAACCGATGTTCGGTGAACCTGCCAACTCAGAATCCGTTTTAACATTTAATGACCGATCATTGAGCACAAGCGAGAATTATTACATGTATATCATTACCGCCCGTAATTTCTTGTACCTATTTAAAAAGTTTGTTGGCAGATTTCCGGCATTCAGGATTCACAGTCTTTTATTGCTGGCGAAATTATTTATGCGATAATCATAATTTAAAATGCTGACATGTAACAAAGTGCTGGGAAATCTACTCTCACGATTAAATAAATTGGATAGATAAATAAGTAGGTATATACTCGTATTTTAATAAACTGGACGCAGGTTGCATCCGTTCCTGTTGCTCTCGACTATATTTTGTTCAGCGTATCAGCATATTGTATCAGCATTAGTCATCTTTATTGTAGCGGTTACTTCCCACAGCTCAACGGGAGAATGCCTCTTAAAACCCTATAAATCTTTAGCTGAGCGTTTAAAGTACGTAGCGTTATTTGGAAAAGTAGTGTGCGCCGGCGCGTGTCTCTCGTCGCTTGCCCACTCGAGAGCATTTACCAGCGGGCCGTGATCTACCGCGCGATGACAACCGCCTCGCCTGCGAGCTGCGCCCGCGCCGGTACAGACTACTTGAGCTCGAACAGAAGTCTAATTACTTCCTCTTTTCCCGCTACTTGCATTTTTTTATCAGTACTTATGGTTCATAATCAGGCACTTAACGAGCAGGTAATCCTATTATTCAATTTTGAAACTAAACATACTTGTAAAACAATGATAAATCTGTAGGTGTCTACGGATACGGATAATTATGCGGATCCAAAATTTGCTGTTTAATATGTTTGCTGTTATATAATGAATCTTCTAACTCAAATTTGTTTCTAAATATATATAGATTAGGTATTTTTTCACATGGGACATACAAAACATAAAACAATGTAACTGAACTAAACAGATACCTACGTACAATTCAAAAGTTTTGTAGCAGAATACGCGCAGTAACACGTGTCTTTAAATTCCAAGAAAATAGATTCAACCAGTTCGGTTTTACACGTAAAACCGTCCAATCGGGAGCATTCTGGGTTTGTTTAAATTACGACGATTACCAGAGGCGTGCACGTGGTGCCGACAACAGACGCGGCGCAGGCGCCCGCGCGATCGATGGGAACGCGCACCGCGCCCACCCCGCAATTATACTTTACACGCGTAAATTTAATCTGATGCATGTTTCACAAATCACTTGTCTTGTCCATGTATCAACGCTCGCGCTACCCCGCAATGGCCACTGTTTAGAAGAAAACTCGCTGGTATGACGGCCCGTTCGTGTTGAATAATTATAGTTTCAAACTGTCCTATTATTAGCGGTAACTTTTCTTAATTCGTTAGTACCTACCACCTATGTAATAATAATGTTTTCTTTTTATATTAAATACTTACTACAAAAACATTTGGATCTTTACCTCATTTAACTTTACCTACTTAGTTTCTAATTAAGTATTCGTTTCCGATTAGAAAATAGAATTTTTAGTTTTGTACTTGCTGCCAAAGCGAATGTTTTAAATTATCTGAAATGCTATTTTTTTATATTAAATTAACATATAAATATTTTCTCCTAAGGTACATCGGCGATGTTCGCAGGGATGCGCGGAGTGCACGGGCAAATGCTCGGGGGCGGATCGCTGGGGCTGGGCGGCTTCGGGCTGGGGTCGCCGCTGCCGGCGTTGCCGGAGCGTAAGGCGTACGCGTCGCCGCCGCCGACGCCGCTGCCGGCATTGCCGCCGTTGCCCGCGTTGCCCACGCCCTCGGCGCCGTCGGCGGCCGGCCAGCCGCCTGCCGTCAGCTCCGCGTCCGTTCATGCCTACTACGATCACATGAAATACTCGTTACACCAGTAGCTTTAAATCATGACGCACCTAATAAAGGTTAGGGTAGCACCAGACAGCTAGGACTAGTGAACGAGGACTCTCCACATAATGTGATCTAGACTCTCAGGCAGTGCTTCAGAGATATATGTACCTAACGATTTAAAGAATATTTAGGAAATTTATTTAAGTAAGTACTGTATGCTTTCATGTAATGCAATTGGCATTTGGTATGGTAGGTATATAGGGTGAGTGATGTCCAGCGCTAGTTTACCTGCGTGTTATCGACATTTACGAGTAAGATGCTGTATACTCCTTTGACGAAATTTCGAATATAAACCTTCTATGCTGAAACTATTATTGCAATCCTTATTGTAGTCTGAATATATCTATTTACTTAGATCTAAATTGTATACCTCAATTAGCTGATGACAAAAATGAATAATTTGCTAATAATCCGTGTGTGGACGAAAACTAGAACAATGACCCACCATCTAGAATTCTAGAATAATTTTAACCAAATACAATTATTTTAAATATTGTGAGAGTAATATGTACCTAGTTTAAATAATTGGCTAATTTTAATCTGTGTATTATATTAAATTACTTGACTATTGAAAATTAAATGCATTTCTAAACCAAAGTTGACCAAAGGAAGATTACAGGATATGTACGTTATTACATAATAGTGGGTAGGCACTTTAAATTTTTAAGTATCGTGCTGGTAAGCACCCCATGGTTTAGCTATTAATGATTTAAATGTATATACATATAGTACCTACCATGAAATCCGTTTTCACCTGAATTAAAAATAGGTATATATATACAACTCACGATCTTACAAAATTAATGAAAATACACTTTCAAACCATTGCCTTCACATATACAGCGTGTGTATTCCATACGGGCGAATATCTTAATAACGATGAGTATCGGACCTAAGGAGCCTAACTATATGTTTTTTTTAATAGATGACATATTTTTTTCATACAGCACGCAATGTATAATTAGTGTACCTATCTAAACGTCATTACGACATGACGTTTATGTCGTGTTAATGAAGTTGGACGGCGTGCATTGCTCCTTGGTAAGATTTAAAAAATTAATTACTCTTAATTAAAAACACTTAACAAAATGATTATGTTATACGATTCGTATGGTCAGATACTGCTTATAAATGGATACATTATTCGCCCGCATGGGATCCACACGCTGTATGTATGAAATTATAATTATTTTCAATATGTATAGGTAAAAAAATGCTGAGTCTAGACTAGCTTTGTTTATTATTCCCATGAAATTCAGGTGAAAGCGGATATAATAATAATTATTTAAAATCTTTAGCACTCAGACCACCTCTGCGAGAAAGCGACACGCATTCGCCACATGTATAGCATATTAATCGATGATCTATATATAACTGATCTATTTTATCACCATTAATTAATCGCTATGGTTGGGTGGTACAGAATACTTCAGGGTATTCAGACCCAGTTATCGTGCCATACAATATTTATGTTTTGTAACTATGTATATCAACTTAGGATAAGAATAGTAATTACTTAAATGAATGTAATTTATTTACATTTATATTGTATAATATCACACACCTAGTGAATTTAGGTAGTTACTTATATTGTTTAGTAGTAAGTGACATACTGAAAGTTAGACATGTAGGTGTTTGAGCGGTTCTGCACTCTAGCGAGGAGCAGTGTGCTAACTGGCAGGAAAGAAAGGTGTTTTCTCTGATAGCTTATATTATTATTTAGCGAACATATTATTTTAAGTAATTATCGTTTTCAATAAATTATCTTTAATAAATTGTTTTTTTTTAGTTCCAAGTTTAGTGTCCAACTGCTAATGGCGCATTGTGTTCCTCTCCCTCCCGGATACTTCCCTTTTCAGCTTACTTGGTTCCCGTGTATTTATTTAATTATATAATATAGGTATTTGGATTGCCCAATTGATCCGCTTGCTCGACATGACATGTCCCTTCTTACGCTAATGTTAGCTAAGTTTTTGGAATTGGTAATAACAAAATTAAAATTTTGAAAAAACCCCGACCGCGACACAGTGGACCGATTTTCATGTAACATGGCTAAGAACACTCCCGACTCCCGACTAACTCAGCTTTCAAACAAAACTAAATCTAAATCGGTTCATCTGTTCGGGAGCTACGATGCCACAGACAGACACACACACAGACAGACAGACAGACATGTCAAACTTATAACACCCCGTCGTTTTTGCATCGGGGGTTAAAAACAGTAAAATTTTGTGCGTTTTCACATTATCCGATTCGATATCGGATTTGGGAGGGATTTCAAAGGCAAAAATCAAAGATGGCGGCTTCAATGTATGGGATATCAGCAGTCCTACATCCGATATTGGATCGGATAATGTGAAAACGCACTTAGGGTTAGTGTTCTAGTTTCCGTTCGGGGGACCTAGCCAACGTCACAATCGCTTACGTATCTACGTGTCTTGAAACCACATTGAAACCCTCGCAATGCTTAAGATTCCACAGTCCACAGAAAATGAAACTACATTTGTATGAAAATCGGTTTTGGGGCGGTATTTCCAGCCCTTAGACAGACTACAAAAAATATAGGTAAAGCCACGATTCCTTGCTTATTTAGCCATTTAGATACCCATGTAGTGTACAGACACTTGTAATAATATGGTTACACTATGAAGGTCGCGGAAATATCGGACACAATGTTATTTGTAGAGCCTTAGAAGCACGTCACATACTTTTGCGGCCTTCGAAGAGTAAATATGTATATCTTGTTGCCGGTGATTGTAGATATGTAGGTACGCACTTCGCATTCATCGGCTTAATTTTATTTATTTATATATATGTATAAAAAATTAGGTAAGAACCTTTCAGAAGTATGAGGACGTAAAGCCGTTTAGAGCTTGCTTTAACTGGAAGCTAGAAGTGTCATAATATTCAGTCATATCACTCGTAGCTTAGCAACATTTCATTTCACCTCAATGATTCAACAATCTCAACATACAAGTCGGTGAGAATACCTAGTATACCTACCAAGCATCCAAAAAAGATAAAGTAGGTATATAGAATAGGTGAGTGCCTATAGCGTAAGCTTTTGCTTTGAACTAGTTTACACTAGTTTTTTAAAAGATATCCCTCGAAAGACAAATAAATTTTGGGGAGTGTGCGATGGACTTACAGAATCTAATCCCCCCGTCTCCTTTCTGTCAACGCGGGACTAGGCGCGGACTGCGTTTCACCCTTACGTCGTTTCCTTGCCAATGATTCGCACTAAACGATTTGCATCTAGCTTTATCATGCGAACGGCTATCATGCGAAAGGAGTGGAACTCACTTCCTGCATGTCTATTTCCAACCCACTATAATTTGGATCTTTTTAAATCAAGAGTGAATAGACATTTTTTTGGGTAAACATGCTTCATCCTAGACTGCATCGGCACTTTCCATCAGGTGAGATTGCGGTCAAATGGTTTAACTGTTCCTCATAAAAAAAAAACCCCATAAGAAAATAATGAATAACCGAAACCTAGCTGAAAGCTGAAAGTAAATTTATTGACTGTCTTCATAAGCGTAAGTAATCTATTTCTGCTTGATGTTGCTGTCGTCGCACCGCACTTACGGCTTATCGGCGGTGGCAGGCGTCGACAAGCGAGAAGCCTGGCCTGGCTTCTGTAGGCCTAGCACATGATTGCCGCGAGATATATGACACGTCTCCTTCTAACTGTATTAATGACATAAGGACGGGTAGTCTATCTCGCGGCGACATACTCTCGCGAGTCTCGCGGCAATCATGTGCTAGACCCTGCTGGCTCTGTAGTCTGTACTCCCTTATCTCACTAATCTAGTGAGTAGCAAATAAGGCCGTTTCTACATTATCCGATCCGATATCGGATGTCGGAAGGATTTCAATGGAAAAATCCAAGACAGCGCCTGTAATGTTTGGGATATCGATCCGAAATCCGATATCGGATCGGATAATGTGAAAACGCACTAACCAGTTGAACGTCCGAGGAAAGGGGACGGCCGCTTGACCATACCAAAATCCCCGTTTTCAACCAACTTCCATCCCAAATAAATCTCAAAAGGAGGTAGGTACTAAGAACTCTAAGAAGATGTGTACATTATGTACTAGGAAGAAGTTATCAATTCTTATGTTTACTTACGTACGTACCTACAGATTGGTCCCATTTTTATCAAAACACAGTGTTCATGAGGGGATGCTACATAAATCGAGAGACTTCTCAGACCTTAGTTGTACCTATAATAAAATTGACTTGTATTTCCATCAAATAGTGAGGTAAGTATTTACATTAAAAACAGTGGCATTTGATGAAGCGTGACTACTGATGATGATGAGAATATAAGTTACCTACTTAAAAACTGTTCTATGTGATTGTTAAGCAACTTACTCGGCTGGCTCAAACGTAGATCGGATCCAGGTACGCATAGCTTTACTTTTAATTAATAATTTTACAACGCATTGTCTCAACTGTACTGTCTGTACTGTAGTGCATAGTGCTGTAAAATCATATACAGTTGGGATGGGTAGGTAAAATATTTTGAAGATAGTCAAATAATAAGTATATTTATCTGATAAAATACGTTATAACAATCACGGAAAGGTGGTCACCTTTCCGTGATTGTTATATTTCTATTTAGTATAATTTTTATTTATTATCTTTTTACCCGACTACGGCAACGCAAAAGGAGGGTTATGATTTTGACCGGTATGTATTTATTTATTTATTTATTTATTTATTTACACAAAGAAAATTACACAGTATGACAGTAAATAAAACTAAAGCACCGTGAATTTTAAATAAACATTACAACAAGTAACACAAAATAAAATATTAAACAGCAAAATTAAACATAACATAACACACTAAATATACTAAATAACAGATGAAGGCCTAGCATCCAATCTCACACAAAACCTCAGGCATTCGTCACGTACAAACGCCCATCTGCTCGCAAAAATATCTACATTAGGTGCCCCGTCTAAAAACTCATTCACCATTTGTATTGCACGAACTAACGGTGACTTGCGGCGAGACACGGTCCGTGCGGCCGGCACCGCCAGTAAAGGGTGCCTACGTTCACGGAAGGCATATTTCGTCACAGGAGGAACAAACAGACGTACCAGCTGGGATACTAAAACCGGGCAATCTGACTCCCCCTTCAAAATACCACAAGCAACAGACATCAGCACGAAATTACGCCTAACTTCTAACGAGAAGAAACCCAACGTCCCCAAAAGGAATTTTGTTGGGTACAAGAATGGGTAATACCCGTACATTTTTTTATAAAAGAAGCGCAAAAATGTTTTTTGGACCTTTTCAAGCAGCAGGATATAGGAGGCTTCATGGGGATTCCAAACGGTTGAGGCTGTCTCTAGCTTACTTCTCACGAGGGCAGCATAAAGAAGCTTTATGGCCCTGGGATCGTCAAATTATGTGGGTATGTATGTGGGTATGTATGTATATATGTATGTATGTTCATCTGTTCTCACATAACTTCTAAAGTACTCATTAGAATTTGACAAACGATATGTCATTCGAATCGTCTCAATCGTCCGCTGGTTATAGGCTATATGACGTCACCGCAAACGAAACATGGCGCCCTCTAGAGGTCATAAAGTAACGAAGCAAAAAAATAAAATGAAGTTAGGATGACATGTTGTATATCATTTGAAAGGGCTTGATTAGCACATTTCAAATATGTATATATTGTTAGCTTTTATTCCCAGCTTTACTTGATTACACCGGATAATTCATTGATTTCTCGGAAAAATTGACTAACTATTTGCTAATCCGCAAGCGCTCTGACATAGTTCCACGCATTATCCGACTGCGGTTACACAAGAAGGCTTTTGCCAAAGAAACAAATTTGGCTGCTTTGTATATTAATTTTATTAAAGATTTGCAATATTTTTTCGACCTAAAGTTCAATTTCGTACATCAAATTGTCATAATAAGAACTAGATGAAGTTTGACGCTGTTTTGTCATTCTGACGTGTATCATAGATTGCAGGAAACCCTAGACGAATGGTATGTTACGTCATCGTGCCACAATGACTTTCTACTACGACAATATATTATTGAAAGCTAGTTAATCATCTAAAGTTATTATAATTTTCATAAATAGAGAGAAAATGCGGTACCACGATACTGATTGCCAGCTATACCTGTCTCTTTCAGTATACGGTATGCTTTATGAGGGTGTACATACCGTAGACGCGGTCCTAAATCTACTTAAAGAGTCCTTACAGAGTGAGCCGACGCACGCGGTCCTAAGCCGGGCGCCTTCGGCGCCCTCTAACTTAAAGTGTCGGGCGAAGCCCGACGCACGCGGTCCTAAGCCGGGCGCCTTTGGCGCCCTCTAACTTAAAGTGTCGGGCGAAGCCCGACGCACGCGGTCCTAAGCCGGGCGACTTCGGCGCCCTCAAACTTAAAGTGTCGGGCGATGCCCGACGCACGCGCTCCTAAGCCGGGCGCCTTCGGCGCCCTCTAACTTAAAGTGTCGGGCGAAGTTCGACGTACTCGCTCCCAAGCCGGGCGCCGAAGGCGCCGTCTAACTTAAAGTGTCGGGCGAACCGACGCACGTGCTCCTAAGCCGGGCGCCTTCTAACTTAAAGTGTCGGGCGAAGTTCGACGCACTCGCTCCCAAGCCGGGCGCCTTCGGCGCCCTCTAACTTAAAGTGTCGGGCGAAGCCCGACGCACGCGGTCCTAAGCCGGGCGCCTTCGGCGCCCTCTAACTTCAAGTGTCGGGCGAAGCCCGACGCACGCGGTCCTAAGCAGGGCGCCTTCGGTGCCCTCAAACTTAAAGTGTCGGGCGAAGCCCGACGCACTCGCTCCCAAGGCGGGCGCCGAAGGCGCCCTCTAACTTAAAGTGTCGGGCGAAGCCCGACGCACTCGCTACAAATGTCGGGCGAAGTTCGACACACTCGCTCCCATGCCGGGCGCCGAAGGCGCCGTCTAACTTAAAGTATCGGGCGAAGCCCGACGCACGCGCTCCTAAGCCGGGTGCCTTCGGCGCCCTCTAACTAAAGGTGTCGGGCGAAGCCCGACGCACTCGCTCCCAAGCCGGGCGCCGAAGGCGCCCTCTAACTTAAAGTGTCGGGCGAAGCCCGACGCACGCGGTCCTAAGCCGGGCGCATTCGGCGCCCTCAAACTTAAAGTGTCGGGCGATGCCCGACGCACGCGCTCTTAAGCCGGGCGCCTTCGGCGCCCTCTATCTTAAAGTGTCGGACGAAGTTCGACGCACTCGCTCCCAAGCCGGGCGCCGAAGGCGCCCTCTAACTTAAAGTGTGGGGCGAAGCCCGACGCAAGCGGTCCTAAATCGGGCGCCTTCGGCGCCCTCAAACTTAAAGTGTCGGGCGAAGCCCGACGCACGCGGTCTTAAACCGGGCGCTTTCAGCGCCCTTATATTTAATAAATAAAATGTAACCCCAAAGTAACTTAAATAAAAAATAAGTTCAAAAACTAAAACCCGACTACTATAAAATGTGCTCTAAAAAGTATGAAACAAGATAGAATTTTTTTTTAAACTTTTTTTTTTTTTTTCATTCGGAATTCATTTATTTATAACACTTAAATAAAAATTTGGTACAATAAATATTATAAACTAGGCAATAAAAAAGAATAATAATAAAACTAAAAATCTAAGTCTAAAGAGGGCCCCTGAGGCATAGTGCCCAAGATGCTGGCAGCATTTCCTCGCTGAATCGCAATACTTATACGTTGAGCGAGGAAGCTGCCAGCTTTCATAAACTAATTCTATCTTGTTTCATACTTTTTAGAGCACATTTTATAGTAGTCGGGTTTTAGTTTTTGAACTTATTTTTTTTTAAGTGACCGAGTGAAGTGAGAGAGTGAAGTGAGGTGACAATTGACAATACCTTTGCGCGTGCTGAATGTATCAAATTTAAAAAAAACCGGCTTAGAGCGTGTCGGGCCACGCTCAGTGTAGGGTTCCGTAGTTTTCTGTATTTCTCTCAAAAACTACTGAACCTATCACGTTCAAAACAATTTCCTAGAAAGTCTTTATAAAGTTCTACTTTTTTGTTTTTTTTTTCATATTTTTTAAACATATGGTTCAAAAGTTAAAGGGGGGGGGACACTTTTTTTTCTTTTATGAGCGATTATTTCCAAAAATATTAATACAATCAAAAAATGACTTTAGTAAACCCTTATTCATTTTTAAATACCTATCCAACAATATATCACACGTTGGGGTTGGAATGAAAAAAAAAACAGTCCCCACTTTACACTTTACATGTAACCCGAACAAAACATTTTTTTCCATTTTTTATTTTACCACTTTTGTCGGCGTAATTGATACACATATTGGTGCCAAATTTCAGCTTTCTAGTGCTAACGGTCACTGAGATAATCCGCGGACGGACGGACGGACGGACGGACAGACATGGCGAAACTATAAGGGTTCCTAGTTGACTACGGAACCCTAAAAAGCGATGTCAACTCTGACAACGAGATGAGAAAAATGTATCATTTTTCTTTCTTCAAAAAACTTAGGTACCTATCCAGTTAAATGATATTAAATAAAATCTAGATAAGTATTTAATTTGTTTATTAGTTATTACACATGAAACATACAGAAAATCTGAAATGAGTCTAGTTGAGTGGTACATTATTACATTTATTACCGTTAAGGTTTGAAGAGATTCCTCAATTCCTCATGAATTCTATAACCTGATTATAAGAAATCGAGTTCGACAAAATTTGACTTGAAAACTCAATATGCTTACAAACATAACAAAGAGCACAAATCTCCTAAAAAATAAATACCAAATTCACTTCATTTCATTTCATTTCACTATAAGCACATCTCGGACACTGGCGATAGTGGCGATCAAATATATATATGAAAGAGGCGCGTTCCTAGCACACATTCTAAGCTCGTGTAGGTGAACGCGTACCATGTTTGTATGAGTGAGATATGACAGGTTGACGGTTCGCGTGTTTGATAGGCGGTAACTGTGAGGTAACCGAGAGGGGGTGGGCGGCTCTATCAGCGGGGAGCGGGAGTGGCCATACTGTACGATAGTACTATTTCTTATACTGTGCTATAAGTGCGCCGTTCAGATTTGAGGAGTTCGATCCGTTCTGATCATCATCAGCAGTTCCATTGTACCAAATGTCACTGTTCTGAACGTAAATACAAGCTGTTCTTATAAAAATACCAAAGTCACTATAAATGTGCTGTTCAGATTTGAGAAGTCCCGTTTTGATCATCATCAGCAGTTCCACTACACCAAATGTCACAATTCAGAACGTAAGTGCCTGCTGTTCTTAAAACCACAAAAATCACTATATGTATGCCTTTAAGATTTGAGGAGTTCCCTCGATTTCTCGATTTTTGTGGTTTGAAGAACAGCAACTTCTCAAATCTGAAACTCATTAATAGAGTAAAACACTTGTTTTTATAGATATAAATTAAATTTAAGTTGTTTTAGAGGCAGGGGTTTAAGATAATAAAAAAAATACAGACGAATTGATATTCCTCCTCCGGTCCTCCCTTGAGATTTGGGCGCCGGTTAAAATGACAATTTCGCGCGAGCCCTCCACTTTCATCTTAACATACTTACTTAGCGATAGAGCTAACGATATTATCGTAGGTACGTTTGTGCGCCGTTTAAAGCGCCCTCCACACTCGCGCGCGCATCGCGGCGCGATGCCGCGAATGCGACTGTGGATTCGATATGCAGATAGTTCGCGGCTTCGCGCCGAGTTCCCCTGTCGGTTTTTCGGCCCGCGTCAAAGGAGGCGCGAAACGCGGACTTGCAAGGCTCCACATCAAATAATATGTTCCACATTACACATTCTCACGATTTTACAAAAAAATTGGTTGTCTTGTCTGTAAAGTCGGTGTACGGACGGTAGTTTGACGTGATAACGTCAAACATTACCGTAGTATAGATTAAACGATGAGATTTTCAAATGCAAGAATTACTTACCTACCTCTATAATTTTTGGCATTGTATGACAATTTCAACTTTCAAATATATAGGGACAAGACATGTTGTTCTATGCCATAGATTTATATATATTAAGCTAGATTGAGTTGTTAGGCCAAAAACTTTTACTAGTCTGACAAGAACGCTTTTCTTCACCGGTGATAATGATAAAGTTCAATTTAGTATGCCAAAAAAGTGTGAGCTCAGTCCCTATTGTGCCATGTTTAGCGGCCCAAATGTCATTGTCAGTGAGTTCCAAACACAGAGAACCTCCTATAGAGTGCCAATATTGTAAATTTTGTGCGTGCTACAAATCACCAGTGCTTGGGGCGCGAGGAGCGGGAGGGGAATGTGTTTAGCGCGCTGCGATTGGTCGTTTCAAGGACGGCAGGCAGTCGCGCCAGATGAAAAGGGACAGAACTATGACTGTCCCTCTACTGTCGCGTAAGTGGCCAGTGTAAGTTGACCTTACTTGTGGAATGTAATATCGTCCGTTTTTAAATTTTAACTTCTTGTTACCTTTCCACACCATTTCACACTACAGGTGGACATCTTTAAGGCATCAAAATACCCTTTTTCAATTTTTTTATTGCGAAAAACACGAGCTACTTTCGGGTCGGTTACTTTGGTCGTTACTGATCGGGCACGGCGAGCGCCCGCGCTTATATCATGGCAAATACAAGTAAGGCTGGTGACCGCGAGTCGTCTTGTAATGGATGTCTATAGGGGTTGGTCTGTGGTTCCAAAGACCTTTACAGGGGACAGCGGAATCACATTTTTTGCCATACTAAATTGAACCTTATTACTGAGACAAAAAGGTGACCGTTTTCGCTAGTCTGAACTAGCGAAAACGGTCCACATGAGATTACATAGAGTATATTGAATAGTATGGTATGAGAGGGCATTGTTTGGGCTGGTGTCCCTCTCGCACACGTGTGGCCAGTGTTAATGAGGTTACCATAGTAGTAGTAATTTTATATGTATACTAGCTTTTACCCGCGGCTTCGCCCGCGTAATTAAAGTATTCATTAAGATTTTCATTTGGATCCTTAGGTTTCTCTGTAGGTATATTTATCTGCGATTATTTCGATTGCACATAATACTTTTGCTTGCAATGATTGTAGAAATATTACACATCGACCACAGCGTAGGTAATTCTATATAAATACGCTGGGGAAACCTTTATAAACATCCCACATAGCCCGTATTTCGACACTATGATCGGTGGGTAAAAAGTACTTTTTTCTATTATCCCTTACAATTTTTTACATTTTGCTTATACTTATCGCAAACGTAATCTTCAAGCAAGCAAACAACGATCGTCTTAGAGCACATTGATTGTAAGAGACCGCCGACCGATTATCCGTATCCCTTATACCCGCCGACCGATTATAACGATACCCATATTATCCGTATCCGTATCCGTATCCCTATCCCTATCGCTATCGCTATCGCTATCGCTATCGCTATCGCTATCGCTATCGCTATCGCTATCCCTATCGCTATCCCTATCCCTATCGCTATCCCTATCGCTATCCCTATCGCTATCCCTATCCCTATCCCTTATCAAGATGTTTAATGATATAACACTTTAAGTTCTCGCGCTTTGTACACATATTTAAAGTCACATACAGGTCGAACGCGATTAATTAACATTATTTTTACCTTTTTTCCCAACGTTTCGGCCAGGTTGCACTGGCCGTGGTCGCGGAAGACTGACGTCCCAGCAAAATGTCACCGGAGATGTAAACAACACAAAACTACCCGATATTAATTTATATAAATGTTCGGGGTAGACAAATAAATATAATCTACCCGCTTTTAGTTAATGTTTATTTCCCACCATGTTTATTTCAAAGGTAAAAATAATGTTAATTAATCGCGTTCGACCTGTATGTGACTTTAAATATATGTTTAATGATTTCTTATCAAGTGCTAAAATATAAAGTTTCATGGTTTTATCTTTGAAAATTAAGAAATCCCATACAAACTTTCAACCCCTTCATCCCTTTTTTTCGAAATAAAAAGTAGCCTATGTTTTGTCTCAGGGTCTAAAGATTGTCTGTTCCAAATTTCATCACAATCGGCTGCGTGGTTTAAGCGGGAAAGCGTAACAGACAGACAGACAGAGTTACTTTCGCATTTATAATATTAAGTATGGATTACCTGACTTTATAACTTCTTATATTATTTTAGTGTTATATTCAAACTAGGGTTTCGATATACATATTTCAAAGAATTGGAAAATAATTACAATGTAATTATTTTGATACCAATAAATCAAAGATTTGTATAATTAAAAACGACGTTCACTGAATAATGTTAACATTGTCAATAAGTGCGAGAGGAACACCAACCCAAACAATTACCTCTCATGTGGACACACTTTTTGACCTAACTACACAATCTAGTTCAATAATTCTAAATCTATGATGAGTTCAGACGGTATATGTTCTGTCAAAAAGTCGTATAAATTAAAATAATTAATTTTCTTTTCTATTTTCACTTATCCCACCGCTGCCACCATGTTTTATGTTATTATACTTATTATTTATTTAACTTATTAAATGAGAACACGTTCATTTTGGAAGCCATCTTTTTATTGGCAGCATACACAAAGATGGTCCATACACAAACCACTTGCTCTTGCTTGGTGGCCTTGAGGAACGGGACAATGACGTCATCTTTTTCGTGCATGCAGCCCGTAGTAACGAGTTATTAGACGTTATCACGTCAAAAAGAAAAGGAAATACAGCTAAATCCAACATGATGGCATGGAATAATTTAAAGTTAAACTCGATCAGCTGATGCTATTCCGCCATCTTGGCGAGAATCGAAAAGCGAAATCGCCGTGAAGTTGTGCGAGTGGTCTGGAGCCACACGTCGCGCCGCGAAGTCGCGCCGTGATTCGCGCTCACAGTGTGGATGGAGCACGTGTGGAGCGGGCTTAACAATATGCATTGTTGTTTGTCTATGGTATGTCTAATTGTCTATGGCTATGCCTTTGACACTGTCAATGATATCACATGAAATAAAGCAATGCAAAGATGTACAATTAAAGTGAACACAATAAATGACACTATGTATATAAAATACTTATATCTGAGATCAAAAACTGCGTTTAGACACCAAATGTCGTTTGCTGACTACAAATTTTCATGGTGAGTGTTACGGACTACATTTTTGTTATTTTCTGATCCTTTGACATCTGTCAACGCCATGCTCAAAACAGCTGTCAAGTGAAATGTCAATGTCAATAGATATTTCAAAATATTATTATGAGTTCAGTATTTGTGCGGTATACGTCTCATATTTAAAGATCTCATTATGAATATGCAAGAACGCATTAAATTAGTTTTTAAAATACTGAAATTTTCATCATTTTTTGGATGCAGTGGATTCTTAGTCACCTATCCTTTTCGACTAACGTATAAATCCATTAGTAAAATAGTGAATTCCAATGTTCTCGCCACGGAGAAAAAGCACACCCCCGAGTACATCTACATAGATGACCCCAGCTACGACCTGACCGTGAAGATGGAAGAAGACAAAGCTTCTAGGCAATCTGTGGGATGGAATCGTATTTGGAAAAGTTTAAAACATTCTCTAGCATGGCGATTACTATGGCTATGTAAACATGGGAACCAAGAGCAGCGAAACATCGCACTGGTACAGTTGGCTTCATTCAACAACAACAAGGAATGGGACTGCCTAAAACTTGCGCAGGCGATCGACAAGAACACCGCGGTGCTGCTGGCGCGCACGCGCGGCGCCGACCTCCGCTATTTCCTGCCTCCGCCAATACACGTAAGGAAAGCCGCCAAGGCGCCAGAACTACTCTCTTATAAATTTCACGATCTAATTTTAGCTGTCCAGACTCTACAGCGCCATAGTTGCATACAACACTTCTTATCTAAGTATTTTGCTAATGTTCAAGAGCAAGCAATGGAGGCTGACAGTATTCCTGCTAAGCCAGACACCTTAAGTGAACGTGAACTTTGCTTGATGTGCTTAGAGGCCTTGCATCACCATCTAAGCTTATTTAATAATAAGAATTATGAAGATGATCACTCTGCCAAATTGTTAGTAAAACTGGGCATAATGTCCTGTCTTGCAGAATTGTTTTTAAGGCATCCTAATGATATAGATGTGGATCTGGGAGTGCTAAGAGTTCTTACTGTATTAAGTGTTCATACTAGCCTCCTCACTGAATTCTTTGAAAATGGTCTCATCAGAGAACTATCAAGATTATTACAATCCGGAGATATCAGGTTATCAAGCTCTGCAGCGGTATGTTTGGCGAACCTGTCTGGGGAGTATTGTTACCGTCCAGGTTTATATTTATTACATCCCCTGTATAGGAATACTGCAACTCCAACATGTGATACACTTCTGGTTCACGGATTAAGAGGTGGTGTTTTTGTGACCTGGAGGCAAAGAGATCAGTCCTGTAAGCCCATTGGTATTTTAGAGGGCACTCTGTTGGACCTTGAGTGTAATGAAGGTGTGCCAAAATATATAGATCAAGAGCTACAACAAGTAATGGAAGAAATAATAGAATTAGAAGATGAAGCCTTACTTGCCAATATAGAAGTAGTGCTAGAGGATCTGCCCATTTATTCCAAAAGAGACCAAGAAAATGCTTCCTTCTACACTGTAAAAAATAAGCGTATTGGGTTGATTAAAGAAAGGAAAGACCGCTGCATGTACACCTCTTGTTGGCCTAAGGATTGGCTTCCACAAGATTGTAATAATCTTAGGATCATTGGTGTAAATTATCTCAGCTCTTTATCAGACTGGCTAGAACGATGTCCTTTACAGGCATCTGATATATCAGCTCGGGCTTCTGAATTAGAACCTAATTTAATTGAAGCTGGAGTGGGCAGTCGAAATACACCAATAGTGTGGCTGGCTCACTCAATGGGTGGGCTCATAGTCAAACAAGTCCTCAATGTAGCTGCTCAAAGCCAGGATCCTCAAGCTAACAAACTGTGTGAATGTACCAAGGCAGTATTTTTTTATAGCACACCCCATAAAGGGAGTGCATTTGCAACCATGCCCAGAGCTGCTGCAGCAGTGTTGTGGCCATCTACAGATGTTCGCCAACTGCAAGAAAACTCGCCAGTATTATTAGACCTACATCAATCATTTCTCAAGTATGCTGACAGATATAACTGGGAAACAATAAGTTTTGCAGAAAGTTTACCTACTTTGGTAACAGCTTTCAAGGTTCCTGTACATTTTGTTGAGGCTGTATCAGCAGACTTAGGAAGAGGACCTTTCTACCAACTGCCTGTGGATCACTTGTGTATCTGTAAGCCTGCAACTAGGCAAAGTATTTTGTATACGACATTGTTAGAAGTCCTGTTAAGGGTAACAAACAAAGATGTATCACTAAAGTACACCAGTATAGAATGGTTTTTTAACATTTTATTGGAAACGTGGCAACGGAAAAAGCGGAAATTATGGAAGCTTTAAATGGTTCCCAAAGTAATGACGGACTACGTTGGTCTGAGCGTTTGTTATTAGATATTTTTACTGATGGATTTACTGATTAGAATAAATGTTATAAAACAAAACTCTGTTTTTTTTTAAACTTCCTTTAGATAGCTCTGAAAGTTGTTATTGCTTTTGTTTTTTTTTACTGTGTTTATTCATTGATTGAAGGCAGTATGATAGTTGTTATCTTAAGATTATAGTTCAAATGTATTTAAAAATTCTTCCCAACACCCATCTGTGGATGACGTGATATTTTACCCCAATAGCAGCTGGTTAAAATAAATAACAATGTTTAGAAAATAAAGCTATGGCCAAGCCATACTTCTATTACAAGACAAGCTGTAGATAAGTGTTAAATAATTCAGGGCTAGTTACGTATTTATATAACTAACTAGAAATTTGTAAATTGGGTTACAGTAGAGTTGAGAGTTGCCTCTGTCGCTCAAACTCTCTCTGTCGAAAAGTGCAGTCGGATAAAAGAAGGTTACACCAAATGTAAGTAAACATTTTGTATAGTTGATAGTTAAGTAGGTAAATCTTTTACAAAGAATAAATCTTAACTCGCCAATTTTACAAAAAAATCTTTTTGGTTAAGTCAGTTTCTCGTGTAGGTAGAAATGGTTAGGTATTGTTATATTGCAGAATATAACATTGTGTACACACTGATAGGGTGATAGGCGAACGGGTAGAGATCTTTTAGTCATATCCCTCTTTTGGAGTCACGCAAAATTCGTGAAAGAGCGACTATGCTACGCCAGTACGCTATTGCGGGACGTTAGTGCTAGATGGCGTTGTAGAGCTGATTACAGAGCCACCTAGACGTTTATATGCGAACTAAATACCCTGCGGTGGTCAGCGCTTGGTGATAAAGTTAAGTAGGCTTCAAATAGATGTCTACCTGATACACATTCATGATTTTATCATAAATTTATTGTTGCTTTGATAAAATACATTGTTGTATTGTAATACAAAAAAACATAATTCATTATTTAAAAAAGTAACAACATATTTTTACTCACAAGGTTCTTGCGTAGGTACTCATATATCCATAAGTACTCAATTACTAATATCCATACTTCCATACTAATATTATAAATGGGAAAGTGTGTGTGTCTGTTTGTTTGTCCGTCTTTCACGGCAAAACGGAGCTGTCGTGATTTTTTAAGTGGAGATACTTGAAGGGATGGAGAGTAACTTGGGCTACCTTTTGTTAGGGTTCCGTAGTCAACTAGGAACATTTATAGTTTCGCCATGTCTGTCCGTCCGTCCGTCCGTCCGTCCGTCCGTCCGCGGATAATCTCAGTGACCGTTAGCACTAGGAAGCTGGAATTTGGTACCAATAGGTATGTATATCAATCACGCCGACAAAGTGCAAAAATAAAAAGTGAAAAAAAAATGTTTTATTAGGGTCCCCCCTACACGTAAAGTGGGGAGCGATTTTTTTTTCATTGCAATCCTAACGTGTGATACATTCTAGGATAGGTATTTAAAAATGAATAAGGGTTTACTAAAATCGTTTTTTGATAATATTCATATTTTCGGAAATAATCGCTCCTAAAGGAAAAAAAAGTGTGTGTCCCCCCCTCCAACTTTTGAACTATATGTTTCAAAAATATGAAAAAAATCACAAAAGTAGAACTTTATAAAGACTTTCTAGGAAAATTGTTTTGAACTTGATAGGTTCAGTAGTTTTTGAGAAAAATACGGAAAACTACAGAATCCTACACTGAGCGTGGCCAGACACCGACACGCTCTTGGCCGGTTTTTTCTCTTTCTAACGCGAGCGCAGCCGCGGGCAAAAGCTAGTCCGTAGTCCATACTAATATTATAAATGGGAGAGTGTATGTGTCTGTTTGTTTGTCCGTCTTTCGCGGCAGAACGGAGCGACGAATGGACGGGATTTTTTTAAGTATAGAGATAGTTGAGAGGATGGAGAGTGACATCATAGGCTACTTTTTGTATCTTTCTAACGCGAGCGAAGCCGCGGGAAAAAGCTAGTATCTACATATATAAAAATTCAAAGAATGTTTTAAACTCTTACAAGAAGTTCGAATTGAGTACCTACTAGTACCTAGTAGTAGAAAAATTATCCCTGAGTCTATATTATACCTAAGGTAACGGACATGATATCGGATCGGATAATGTGAAAACGCACTAATTGTCGTTGTTGTGGATGGCTCCACTTGAGGAGAGTGGAGACCTTAGCTTTGATTAGGTACAACTGTAATTACTGATGTGAAAACTAAGAACTTGAGAATGGGTGTGGAATTTTCTAAGATACTGACTACTTATATGTATTTGAGTTTACGTTTCTTCTAGAAGTTCTAGTTAATAGTTTCCAATTAAAGGAACTATACTAATGATTTATCTTATACTGCTTGTACTAATATGTATTCTGTGATTATAAATTAAAGCCTGATCAGAAATATATGACTACGCGCCATGTTGCGGAATTTCATTCGTACTATTTTCTGTCACCCCTTACATCAGACAGAATAACAGCGCTCTCCTGACCTGACATAGTCATATATATTCATTTTTTCAATTTTGATAGTACTTTGTATATATACCGATGCACTTTAGTTGTGTTTGTCTACCATCTATTTTCCTCTGTCAGTTATTCTAAGGTAAGCTGGAAGAGATCCCTTAAAGGGATAAGCTCGCCTTTGTACATAACCGTTATAAATGTTATAATTATTCTCTGTACATGTAATTTGTTCTGTACAATAAAGTGTTTACTACTACTACTACTATATTTCTGGTAGGCTTTTGATCATCTGGCATAACTCTTAACATGAACTCAAATACGCTTTATCGAACTAAACGCATAGGGCGAAACGTGGGTAATGCAGAGGCCTTCGTAAAGGTACATTTCGATTAGTTTACTAAAAGTACCTCACCTTGACATGCAACTAGCCAGCAAGCTGATCGATATCCCGACGCGCTACTTGCAGCTGTGACAAGACTCAACTCAACTATATGTAGGAACATGGTGTGCATAGAACCTTTATTTTAATTATATATTCGCACCTCAAGGCCTATGTATCAGTATTTACTTATCTACCTTTTGGATGAAAGAAGAGCCTGGCATCCGTTGACTCGTTGGGTGGACGATATTCGTAATACTGCGGGACACATCTGGATGAGTCTAGCACAGGACCGGGGTAAGTGGCGTACACAAAGAGAGGCCTATGCTCAGCAGTCGGCGGTTACAGGCTAAAATTATGAATTATGATTTTTTTTTTGCACACTAGCAGCTGACCCTCCAAACAGCTCCATTCAATAAATGATATAAAATCTTTATCTTCTTGCACTCTTTTATCAAGTACCTAGATACTAGAAATTACAAAACGGCCACGATAATCCGAGCCTCGCTGTATTCGGAACTGCCGAGTGACCCTTTCTTAGAGAAACAAAGCCTTTGTTTAACATGGCAAACTAAATTAGATTTATTAGATGATTCCCATCAAATGGTTTTATATTCAATTCTGTCGAGACTAAGTCAAAAACTGTATTTAAATTGATGAAGTCCCTTAATGTTCAGTTACAAGTTAGGGTTGAAGATACAACAAAAAACATACCTATTAAAATAATATTTCTGCCATTTAATATACCCAAGGTTGAAGAGATTAAAAAAAGTGCGAAAAAAAATGCGTTAAAATCTCTAACAGCTTTTGTTTCAGTGTCTCAATCAAAGGTCTCAATTTTGAAATTTAAATAATAATAACTTCCGTTCACATTAGCTAACTAATCAGCAAGTCAAAAATTCAAGTAAAGTCGCACACCACTACGGTCAATTTGAGTAACTCGGTAAATATAAATTTCCTAATTATAATTTTGACGAGAACACGGCGCAGTGCCGCATGCGGCGCGTTGGCTTTCCTCCAGCTTTATATTTAAACAGACCGGTATCTACTGACATTATATGAAAGGGTTTTGAAATATTCCGAATCACAAGTATTTTCATATTCAGTGGATTCGGAATTGGAACACACCACTCCACAGTTCAGCTTCAAACACGCTGAAGTCGAAGACCTATGCCTGAGCTTGCGTGTCTGCCTAAATAATAATAAAGGATGCTCTAGATAATATGCACTTCATGATGACTTACTGAATTGATAACGATAATAAATACATTACCTACATCTTCAGAATCTACAGCCTGCCTAATGATTAATGATAAATAAACGACTATTTGCTTACCTACTTTGTAAGCAGGTACCAACCTAACTTCTAGATGAACGTAATCTATGGTATAAGCAGAAAAGGGGGCTGCTAGAAACTAGAAACCGTGGCCTGCGGCGCATGCATAATTTACGATGGACAGATGGTCACTATGGTCAGGCATTAAGCAATGCCGGCCTTGGTCAGTGTGTTTGAGTTCTGGCCTAGTGGATATTTTGTGTGACTCCGACGCGAATATTGGATTTGGAGCGCTCGATTTTGTACAAAATCAGTGGAGAACGGCGTAATGCTATTGTTGAAATACCAGCGATAGATATTGGGAATTTACTCTTAAGTAGCTGTAATTAGTTATTTAGATGTTCTATAGAAGGTATCTAGAAGTACCTAGGGTAAACTCGCCTCATTCGGTGACACGCCTAATTCGGTGAAACAACCAAAAATCGTCTTTCAGAATAGTGCTTCAAAGTTTGTATCACCGAATTAGGCGTGTCACCGAATAAAGCGAGTTTACCCTGGTGTTCATGGTTTTTAAAGGGGGTAATACTTATATACTCGTATAGGTATTAGGATCTAAAAAAATGTAATAAAAAGTACGTATAACAACAAAAGTACAACTCCACGACGGTAGAAAGAAACCTTGACCAGGTTTTTACTAGAACCGAGGTCATTTGACCTTGTTGGTCTCTAACAAAAAATTGTATCGGGGCCTTAGGGAAATATTAGACGCAAGTATGTTAAATGTGTTTGACAAAATTAATTAAATTCTTAAGTGAACTATACCTACACGCTACGATGTATGTACAGTCAGCTGCAGAGTGAAGTGATAGTGGAAAGAGTTTCTAGGGGGAGACCTTTAGCTTTATCACTGTACAAATGCATTACTCAACGAATATCTATGATTTCACAACTTTTAACAGACTTAAGATTCAGGAAAAAATATATTATTGGGTTTGGTTAGTCGGCGTGTGTTTTTATTCTGTCAATGAGTCCTTAATTATTGACATTATGACGCACTTATATAAAGATTTGTCTATGGGGTCAATCTGCGGCAAGAGTAACATTAGTCACGATTTTATGGCATGTTCCATTTATTCACGACGCAAGTTCAAGTGATAAACTATCTCTAAATAAGTGTTACTTTCGCGATTTATGCATGGATCCTTTAATTTGCTGCTGTAAGTAGTTCAAATTAAACACGCAATGAAGTCGTGACTCACGTTACTTTTACGTGGATTTGATAGACGTGAGTCCCTAGTGAGTCCCTACATAAGAATTAGTTAGCAAGGGGGCACTTCTTTCTAAGTTGACTGTACCTAATAGTTATCGGTGAGGCAAACGAAAAGAGGGCCAAGGTTCGTCAATAGCGGCGCCGACGATAAGCACGGACGGAGCTATCGGGACCAAGCAGTTGCGACAATTTGTTAGATCAGTGGGCCGATTTTTGAGTCTCACGCGTTCAAATTCAGAAAATTGTCACTGAAAATAATAGGCAAGTCACCGTTTTCAACCGGTATTTTAGAGATTTTGCGATTTTCCCGTATGCGAGATTCAACAATCGCCCCTCCTGGGTACGTAGCCGAATGGCACAAACGCTCACGAAACGAAACGCTCGTAGATATCTATCTCTATCGCTTTGCGTATTGGCGCGACAGAGCCAGACTACCTTTCGCGGCGTTTCGTTTTCGTTTCGCGTCGCAGAAATGCCATTCGCGTACGGCACCTAGTACCTATACTGGCACCGGCAGCGTCAAGCCCTTGCATACCGAAAAATAAACACATACTTAATCTAATCTAATAAAGTCTCTATCTCTAGTCTCTATTTAATAAAGTCTTAAAATTTACCTAATTAAAGTAATAAGTAAGTCATCTTTATTTAAATTTAAATCAATTAAATCTTCGTGGTTTTTTTTACGCACTAGTGCGAGAAGTGGTTCATTATATCGTCGAAACTTCGGAGGGCCATCTGTAGGTACTGAAAAACGTCGTACGAAACACGTGCGAAAAGGAAATTCGTAACTCGTGTCAATTTATAACACTCCCTTCGGTCGTGTTTTAATTTATCGCCACTCGTTTCGAACTTCCTTTATTTCGCACTTGTATCGTAATGTACTATTTCACGCAACGTCGTATTTCAGAATCATAACATAATAATTCACAAGGTATTTTAAGGTCCATCAATAAGACAAATCAACTGTCTTATTATTATGAAAACTTAGGTACATATACATACATCTTACAGCATTATACAGTTACAGAGTTATCGTTAATGTAACTCAGAGCTGCCCATTATGAATTATGATTTCAGGGACAGTTTGCTGCCTGCATAAACCATCAGCCTCTTTCTAAGGCACAATCAAATTACTTACTTTCAGACAGCTATTTTTCTACAATAATAAATTTACGTTTACTATTGCTAGTCCTAATCATATAATGGGAAATTTACTGTATTCTTGTACTGTGTTTCTGTGTACAACATAGTCCAAGAAAAGTACCTACTCTTTCCGAATGGATGATGTGAAAAGCAGTAACCCTCACTACGCTCAGGATTCTATTTTAGAACTCCTCTCTACGCCCAGGATTCAATTTTAGAATACTTCACTTCGTTCAGGATTCAATTGACGCTCCAGCTATAAATAAATATGTAATCTTGCTCCCTTGTAACACTATATCTACTAATGATAGTTTTAGCCCATCTCACTTCGTATAAGTACCAACTTATTCATATACTATATGTACTTGTATGTTGTCAGCATCGGCAATTAGGAGGATTATTGTCATTATACACGGTAAACTTCCGTGAGATATATTCAAATAATTAATTGAGATACGGTTGTACTCACGTTATTATATCGCTATTGCTGCGACATGTTTCGGGCCAATTCGGAGGCCCCTCTTCAGGCGTATAGGAGTTCACGATGTCGCAACATGTCGCAGCAATAGCGATATAATAACGTGAGTACAACCGTATCTCAATTAATTATTTGATTATTGTCATTGTTTCTACAACTAGCTGTGATGCAGTATTTACTTGTTTTATTTTAGAATATTTTTTTGACATCTATTTTGGTGCATTGTCTACATATATGTAATATGTATACAGTACAATCTCGATAAACCGGCACTGTTGCTGACACGAAAGTGCCGGATTAGGAAGGAATATTCGGATTACTGGATATTAGAACCATTTTCCATACCTATATTTTTTATGTACAGTCAGCAGCAGAAGTTCCGTAACGGGCAAGGTGTTCACAATGATCCTAACACGCTCTTATTGTCTTAAAAATAAGATCGTGTCAAGTTCATTTTGAACACCTTGCCCGCTACGGAACTTCTGCTGCTGACTGTACCTATGTCGTATAAAAAGACTGCTCATTCTACCATTATCTGGTTTTTAGCCACTTTTAAAGTGAAGTCAGGCTGATAACATACTAATTAGATGGTAATATCACTTGCGTCTCTATTTTAGTTCCGGATGTTGGGCCACTGAAGTGCCGGATTATCGATGTTTTAGGGTTCCGTACCAAAAAGGTACAAAAGGAACCCTTATGGCGCCGCTCTGTCCGTCTGTCTGTCACATTATTAAATATCTCGAGAACTACTTATGCTATCGCTTTGAAATGAATACTTAAGAACATTGTTAACCTCTACAAATTGAAAGTATTTTTTTTTTAATTTATTAATGTTAATTGCAGAAAATGGCCAAAATGAAAGGGGGCAAACTGAAAATTTCAAGTAATCAGGTCAAGTGGGGTATCGTTAGAAAAAGCTCAAACTGTACATATCAAAACTATTTTTTATAATTTTTTGGTTGTGGAAAAAAATGTTTTTTGAAGGAAAATGTAAAAAAAATACCGTTCCGCTCCTTATCTCCGAAGTTAACCAACATAAATTTATGAAATTTTCACCAAACATGGCTATTATAATGAATATTACAGGAAAAATAAAATCGTACACGTATCTTGAAAACTTTTTTTTTATTTATAAAAAAAACCTTTCAGAATGTTGCCCTTGCGGGTGTTTATTGTACCTGTATTTTTTAACAAAATAACAATGAAATTACCAGCTTTCAAATAGAGGCAAAATGGTTAAAATCGGTTCACGCAATAAACAATTATTCCATAAAAATCATCTTCCATACTAGCTCGCGCGCATTAGTTTACTCAATTTGCCGATAGATGTCGCTGTACGTTGAACGCTCATTTCCTACATCGCGTTTTTCCTGATATAATGAGGTCGGTTCAGGAGCGTCTTTGCGACATGTCGTATTTTAAGTCTTTTTTTTTTATTATGGACTGATCGGCGATTGACCCTAGTCACACCTGATGGGAAGTGAAGACAGAGTCTAAGATGGAGCTCACCGATTCAGTAATAGCCTATTCACTCTTCGTTTAAAGAGACCGAGGTCGTATTTTTCTGGGAACACCGATGCTGGGAGCGCATTCCATTCCTTTGCAGTCCGCATTACAAAGGATGAGGCAAATCGTTTTGTGCGGATAAATGGAACACTAACCACATACGGGTGCATACGTTCCCCCCGCCTGGACGTCCGAAGATGGAAAGGAGAAGGAGGAATTAGGTCGTGCAGTTCTTGAGCGCACTCCCCATAATGCATCCGGTAGAATATCGACAGACAAGCGACTCGACGGCGATGTTCTAGGGTCTGCAATTTAGCCTTAGCTGGCCCCGTAGCCGAATGGCATTTCTCCGACGCCAAACGAAAGCGATACGCCGCTGGCTCTGTCGCGCCAATACGCAAGCGCGATAGAGATAGATATCTACTAGCGCTTCGTTTCGTGAGCGATTGTGCCATTCGGCTAGCCACCCTGATACTTGGCGGAACCGTCCCAAAGGTGACAGCAGTATTCCAGCGTAAGTCGTAAACTATTGAAGTCGAATAGTCTTGATTTTATTTGGACGTTGTCTAACAATAAAATTGTATATTGAAATATTACTTGTTATGTGGGAAATTGAGTCTTGAGGGATTTAGTCAAATCTGTAGAGTTCTATGAATAACATTTTGATGATTCAACTATTGAAAGTTTGTACGGAACCCTCGGTGAGCGAGTCCGACTCGCACTTGACCGGTTTTTTTTATACTGGTACCATTACCAAACCCCTCGGGATATATTTGATTTGCAGTTTAAACCAAAATAAATAATTATCTCTAGTCGTCTATACATGGGGTGCAGCGGGGCAATTACGACTGGGAGGCTATTTTCAACTAATCGAATTTTTCACCAGTCGTAATTACCCTGCTGTACCTTAGTATTTCAAACCGAAGACCGTCCTCTGACAGGTGTTCACTACAGAACACTTCCTGTCTTCAGAACACTAGATTATATGAAGGACAATGATCGTAAGATATTATATTAGTTTTAATAATTATATAATGTCGCTGTATGCCTATTATTTTTCTTGAAATAGGTACCTATTGGGTGTTACGACTCACGATGTTGTCGCAGCGCAGGTTAGACCTCATTAATTGTTGAGCACAAAATGACTATAAACTGTTTCTTTCAGTTTAATGAGGTGTTCAAATGCACGAGTCTGGTGTCTACTGTACTTGTAAGTACTTGCAATTTACCATCGCTCGCTTTAAATGGACATGTCGCCGATATGTCGACGTCATAAAAAGGACAATTGTGTTTAATGAGCCAGTTATAGTGCTCTGTGCTCGATACCAGCGCCGGGCTGCACATTGATTTGATCACCCGGTCTCCGTTAAATGACGGCACGACAGGTACTGGCTGTGACATTATTGGCACGACAGTATCTCGCCTGAGAGATAGAATATAGCTGTCCCTCTTTAATTAACATAGTTAGAAAAGACAAGAAGTCTATCTCGAGGTGCTGTCGCGGACCTCCTGTGATAGGCTTACAGGGATTCGTTTAGCAATGCAAATTATTTTCGCATTAACGCATTTCTTTCCAGTAAGTTGTTCTTAGCATATATTTACCTATTATCTTTATTTAGTATTTACATATAGATGTCGATAATAACATTAAGGGTCTTTATCTATGGAGATGCTTCCCATACTTTTTAAGTAGATCGTTTCTTTGCATCCATTCGATTAAGATTACCATACCTAGATTAGGCATGACACTGTCCACATAAATTTACAAAGAACTAATTCTTGCTGTTGTAATCATTCAAATAAAGTTTGTTTTAGTTCAATTATTTATTACGACCGCTATAACTATTTTTTTAATAATATTTAATACATCTATTTATTTAATTAATTATTTAAATGTAGAGGAGTTTGACATTTCACAGATTTAAATGTAAGTAAAGCACGTCATGTTGTTTTTAGGGTTCCGTACCAAAAAGGTACAACAGGAACCCTTATGGTGCGACTCTGTCCGTCTGTCTGTCCGTCTGTCACATTCCTAAATATCTCGAGAACTACTAATGCTATCAACTTGAAATTTGGAATAGTTGTGAACATTGTGAACCTCTACAAATAGAAGGTATAATTTTTTTTTATATGCTGAAACTAGCACCTGCCAAAGACTTCTTCTATATTAGTAGGTACGCGTTAAGGAGAGGTTTCCGGGTTAAAAACTGTGACTTGTAGATGCAGTAACTGTAAATACATGCAGCAAACCTGCCTATTGCGAATAAGTAAACGACGTTAGTTTCATAAGCTAGCCACTTCTGTTTTACTTACGAAATAAGTTTTCGATTCTGTTAGTAGAATTTTGAAACGTGGATTTAGTGGAGATATTATTGAATTAAGCGTCGACATTCAAAAACAGCTCCCTGATGCCGCCGATGAATTTGTACGGGTGCGGAACCCTCGGTGGGCGAGTCCGACTCGCACTTGGCCGGTTTTTTTAAGCAGTGGAAATGGTTAAGAAATGATGGTTATCAATTCCTCACAGTATTTTCTAACACACACATAAAAATCAGTCTTGGAATTTCAGGAAAGAATTGAGAATAAAAAAATATTGAAGCAAAAAATTACCGTCGTCGGGTCAGCCTAGCTACATAATATGCAGATATTAAATGTCGATACGTATTTACTCTACATTATCCCAAAGTTTCATCCTTAACAAAATGAGGAAGGTCTGGCCTGGCGGCTCTGGGCTCAGTCTTTAAAGGTACCTACTCTAAAATTTTACTTATAAAATTCTTAGTAAATTTAATACTGTGTGTAAATTAATTTTACATTTAGTGACCAGGATAAATCTTCATCAATTTTCATTCCAAACACATTTAACTTGCTCTGTGGTTAGGTCTGCAGGTACAATTAGTCATATTCTGGTGGTGAAAACAAGGATACAAATTACTTAAACGAAATGGAAAATTAAGGACAAGTACGGAGAGTCTAATTAATAAGTACACTCTATAATTTAATCAAATCATTCCATACCTATTTAGTCACATTACAGTGCAGTCTAATTTCTAGATATATGCGTGTTCTCTATCAAAACACATTCACATTTCAATAAAAATATTTTTCTCAAAAACTACTGAACCTATCAAGTTCAAAACAATTTTCCTAGAAAGTCTTTATAAAGTTCTACTTTGTGATTTTTTTCATATTTTTTAAACATATGGTTCAAAAGTTAGAGGGGGGGGGGGACGCACTTTTTTTTCCTTTAGGAGCGATTATTTCCGAAAATATTAGTATTATCAAAAAACGATCTTAGTAAACCCTTATTCATTTTTAAATACCTATCCAACAATATATCACACGTAGGGGTTGTAATGAAAAAAATATCAGCCCCCACTTTACATGTAGGGGGGTACCTTAATAAAACATTTTTTTCCATTTTTTATTTTTGTACTTTGTTGGCGTGATTGATATACATATTGGTACCAAATTTCAGCTTTCTAGTGCTTACGGTTACTGAGATTATCCGCGGACGGACGGACGGACGGACAGACAGACATGGCGAAACTATAAGGGTTCCTAGTTGACTACGGAACCCTAAACAGTTAGTATGTAGCAGCAGCGGCTGGTCCAAACAAGCCGATTCGCACCGGCTTGCCTAAAAGTTGAAATTACTAGTAAAAGTACCTTATCCGTTTGAATCAGCCAAAGGTATGGTCAGGTTGTTTTTTTGACTGATTCAAGTATATTGCCGATTAGCAGAAGCTTGTTGTTTGAACCAGCCGCCAAAAAACTTGTTGTGAAAATGTAAGTGTACCTAGGTATTCTTTTTGCTCAGTGTTGCCTAGCAGAAAACTCTATAATCCATTCATAGTTAGAATCCATGCGCTTGAATCAACCAAGCGGCTTCTGTGGGCCTCTAGCCAAATGTACAATCGTTGACGCTCTGTGACTCGTTGACTAGCGATACTATACCTTAGAGAGATGAGTACGTTGCGGCACGGAACGTCAGTGACTGTAGTCTTGGCCAGAGGGCTTGTATGTGTAGAGGTGTATACGAGGGACGAAGGCTAGGTCGACGTCGACACTCGGTGCCGAAACGCCGAATGCGAAACTAGGTCAAGATGATTTTAGAATCAATACTCGCGCGCTCCTCTGAGGCGAGCGCGGAGGATGGATTATTATAAGCAAAGAGAATTGGACACCTACCATGCCAGTTTCTATGCACCTACTTGCATGGATTTTTACCATTTCATGCTATTCAGGCAAGTTTGTTTTGTAGGTGCCTAAATGCGAAAGTTGCGTAACGCCTACAAAAAATAACTTTATTCTAAAGCTAAACACACCTAAAACTTGTTCACTTTTTATAAGAACTAAGTTGTCTTAGTACCAAAATCATATTTTAAGTAAGTACCTACTATTTTAGTAGTACCTAAGTTCTATATAAGTACGAGCTTGTATTTTGTTGAGCTTATAAGTATAGGTACTTCATTTATTAATAAAATAATCCCTACACTTTTTCACAGCTAACTTAAGTTATATTATTGTTACGGCTCTACGTCGTTGGCCTCCATTAACTAGATAAGTAGGTACAAAGCTTCTTTGTGTTAATTCTGTGCTACACAGGCCAATAAACGTTTTTTTTAATGTTTTCATCACACTCGAACACTAAGTGTGCTAATTGAATGCAAGCGGAGCGGGAGTTACTAGAAAAATCGTTCTCCCTAGGGACTTCTGAAATTTGTAGTAGGTATCGTAAACATCTTTTTACATATTTTTATATTGCAAATGTGATGAAAAACATTTTGTATAACCCGAGGCGTAAGAATATTGCAAACTCAAAAGTCTTTAAATCGCTCCGACACGATTACTCTCGTTAGCAATATTCAACTTACGCCCCACGTTGCACAATGTACTATTGAATTATACCTTTTATTTATTTCCTTGAACAGTTTCATCTGCCCTACCTTCTCGATTTCTGTACGTATAGTCATCTATTATTTATTTATTAATCAAACGGCAACTTACATGTACAAGCAAAATATTTAATATAGGTGTAACGTAATATGTTAGTGGTCATAGTATATGTACCTATATATGTATTGTATAGTATTAATATCAAGGGTTATAGAAAAGCTATTGTTATCATTGTTATTTTTTAATTATAAATGGAAGTGATCTTCACTCGTTCATAATATATTGTGTGATGTTCGCACTTGATTAAAGAACAAAGAATCCACATGGCCCTAGCGCTACCGAGTCCACATAGAAGCCTTGATATCGATAAAGTCGAAGTGGAATGCGTAACCTCAGGCTCGGCCTTCTGACATCATGCATTACGTCATTCCTCATTGAACACCGCACATGTTCTATAGCTATGAGCGGCGTATAATTAAACACAGGGTTAAATAAATTATAGACACCATACCGACGAGCCGGTCAAGCGACCTTATAAGCTAAACTTCCTGCATGTTCGTTTATACATATAGGCCTAAGGGCTACACACATCTATTGGTTAAAACGTAAAGCCTTGGTTATTTAAAATGTTACCTACCTGACTAATTTAATTCTATACACCGTTTTTTTATTGTTTTCCGTTAAATTAGACACGCAGTTAAGACGCTAGTTTCATAGATAAATTAATTGTATTTGACCTAAAGAACCCTTCCGGAATTCAATAAAAACAGGGTGTATACAAATTCACATTTCTGCCTCTTTTCGCGTACTTACCTACTTGGTGTTCTCCCTTGCTGCACACTTCCTGCATGTAACTTCTAGCCAGGTGCGTTGTATATGTAATCAATTGCAAAGTTATTATTATTCTAGATAAACGCCCATTGTCCAGTCGTCTTCGATCTTGTGAATTGACGATCAGAGAATTCTTGTTAACTGAACTCTGTAAATAGCAATATAGGTATGCAACTTTGTTCTAGTACAATATTTAAATGACTTGAGTGCGCATTCGTAGGTACAGTCACCGGCATCGGCATAAATAAATACCTTCTATACCTTGTCACATTAACGTCTTGTATGAAATGTCATACGAAATTTTCAAAGGCAGAGCACTTTCTTTGACATAATGATCACAAGTCATAATGTTAATGATTGCCAGATTATCATTAGTCATAATTCTGAAACGGTTAACTTTTCAGGGTTTTTATTAAGGCCATAGTCTATAGATTGGTTAAATTAATAGGTTTATTTTTTGGAAATCCTGAAAAGTTACAAGTTTCTGAGAAAAATCAAATTATGAGTAACGAAAATGTAGACAAACGATACATTATGACGTTTATGACTTAAGCGTTTATGGGAACCAATAGAGACCCTGTCAAACGGTTTAAAGACTTTAAAGCAACAAAGTACCTACCGAGTTCATCACTTCTTTATGACGCTGACTGTACTTATAAAATGTGATTATGTACTTATAAATGTGCATACTATTATTACCTATAACTATAATTATCCTAAAATAAATTGCCATACTTACTAACTGTATGTAGCAAGCGATTGGATCAATCAGGGGCTGATTTCCCAATTTCGAGCGCTTGATTTTGAGTGTTTAATTTTATACTGTCTCACTCATTAAGCATTACAAAAATAGGGGTACTAAATAAATTGAAAATGGATAGTATATTTCAATAATATTATTTCATCGCTCAGATTTTCGAGCGACGAAATCGAGGACCCGAAAATAATCGAAATCACAATCGTCACAGGGGTAAATCTAAGTGCGTTTTCACATAATCCGATCCGATATCGGGTGTAATTTTTCACCACACCAACACGAACAAAATACTGACTATAAACTATCAAGTTATATGAAATCCGTCAATTTATTCAATATTTATGTTATGATTCAAAATTATCCTTCAGTTAAAACTTGTATGAAATTACTTTACACTCTTGTGGATAAAATGCAATTTTGCTATCTGTTTTCGAATAGCAAAGAAAGCATTTACCAGTTGGCGTGGCGAAAATATAATTTTCTTGTATGACATTTAATAATTCTACGAAACAAAATTATGCTTATTTTACTTATTCCAATTCATCGTTATAACAATTTACATTATGCACATTAGCATTATACGTAATCTGTTATGCGAAATAATGATATGCGTATTAAACGTTATGCGTAATAAAAGGTATGCCAATTCATATTAGGAATATTCAGTTATACGAATTAATGTAGACCCTGTGATTTTGCTGATTTGAGTGAACTTTTATAATAACTTTAACTATATTGAATTTTAACACATTTCAATGTTTAATACAATGTATTGCGAATTTTTGTTACGTTTAAAAAAGCAGCACGTCACCAGTTACATCAATTGCACTGACCAGCGTACATTAAAGTTATTATTAGGGATGTACCGATTATTGATTTGGCCGACTAGGCCGACTACCGACTAGTCGGCGCTTGGGTGGCCGATTAGTCGGCCGACTAGCAGTCAATCAAGTTACAATTCTACATCATATCCTACAGATCGGGAAACCAATTTCAAATTTAATTAAGAGCCTTGTAAACTCTCAACTTTTACGGGTCAACCCTAAGACTCGAGCATAATAGGTTTAAATTGAATTGAATTTTCCAAACATACGTATCCTATACGTAACCATAGAGTAAGTTACTTGAACGCATGGCTACTTGTATTAGTTTGAACTATAACTAAGCGCTAATCTACTTAGTTCCGCGTGCGTACATGAGCATGCGGCAAAGATCTCACCGTAACTCGGTCACCGAGGCTTTATCGCCATGGTAACCACTCTATTGGAGCCAGTATCGATCCTGCAGCGTGACTCTGGTTTGAGATGGACCTTTCATGCCGGAAAGCGCTCGCACCTAGTTATACTTGAACCTGTGGGAGTTTACTTATTTTGACGTGAAACGTTAGTTGAACGTCATTAAAGCCCGCAGTAGAGGGGTCGGCCCGAAAACCTCCGTAACTACCAATTATACTTATATGTACAATTTTAATACTCGTCTATAGAGAAAATTACTCGAAAATGCAGAGTTCGCTGACGTAGATGGTTATTAAAACATTAACTCTAAAGAACTAAAAATAGTGTTAGTATGACATTACCTAATGCTAAGACTGAAAAAATTAAGACAATTCAAACTTTAAACGGGGGAACAAAAAATATTCTTTAGTATTAAGTACTAAACCGTACTGGTCAACCTAAACCATATAAAAAAATACTTAAACCAAACCACCCTGTCAGTAATAAGTACTGTATTAAGTAGGTATTTAGTTATTTTTGAGTAGGGTTTAAAGCAATATTTCCCGAAGTGCCACAATGTGATATTGAGTCTTTGGATTAATTTTATCCAATGTACGTGAGTACCTATTTGAGATTTGAGTAATAAAGAATTGCCAAAACAATTTAAACCTTCATGAAAATGAAAAAATCTTGATTCCGTTGCGAAATGTAATAAGCAGTTCAAAGTAATAATAAACAAACAGATTAACTTTAAATGGAAATGTTTTACGTCATTCTACTAAAAACCCTGTATCCAAGCAACTTATGCCTTTAATTCCTTGAACTAGGGATGAACATTTTAAAGCTAGAATTACAAATAAAACTTATATAATTTTTAAGAAAAAAAACCTAGTATTTGGGGTTCTGGTGAAACTTGCGATTGTTGGATTATGTAGAAATATGCACCTATTCTTTAAAACTGCTTTTGATTTAAGTCTGATTATTTGATAGAAACACAAATGAATATACGTAGGTATACCGTTACGGTTTGAGGAGTTTCCTCAATTCCTGCTCACGAATCCGATATCCGATTATAAGAAATCGAGCTTGACTTGAAAACTGCACGTAAATGCATGCTGTTGTTATAAAAATACCAAAGTCACTATAAACGTGCCGTTCAGATTTGAGGAGTTCCGTTCTGATCATCATCAGCAGTTCCGCTGCACCAAATGTCACTGTTCTGAACGTAAATGCAAGCTGTTCTTATAAAAAACACGAAAATCACTAAGTATATGTATACCTTTAAGATTTGAGGAGTTCCCTCGATTTCACTAGGATCCCATCATCAGAACTGGGTTCTGAAAGAAATGGAACTAATCTGTAGGTATATAGTAGGTATATAGACTTACTTACTTACTGCGATGGCTCAGCGACCCGAAGTGGATCCTGGCCTCCGACACTAGATTCCGCCATTCGCTCCTATCCTGTGCAATCTGATGCCACTCAGTCACTTGAAGGTCACGCAGGTCTTTCTGGACCTCGTCGATCCATCGGTACCTGGGCCTTCCGACCGGCCGTTTTTCAGTAGATCGCCACAAGTGAGCTCTTTTGGCCGCACGATCCTCTCCCATCCTCTCCACATGGCCGAGCCATCGCAGACGAGAAGCTTTACTCTCGCCGATGACGTTGGGCTCGCCCACTAGCTCTTCCACCTCCAAGTTCTTCCTGACTCTCCAAGAGCCATCCTCTCGTCTCGTAGGGCCTAAAATCTTTCTGAAGATCTTCCGCTCTGCCACTAAGAGCTTATTCTCCTCCTTCAGGGTCAACGTCCAAGCTTCGCATCCATATACCAAGATCGGCCTTATCACGGTCTTGTAAATCCTGATCTTGGTTCTTCTGCTGATGAGCTTGGACGTTAATATTTTGTGAAGGGCTGCTGAGCATCTTAGGGCATTCTGGATACGGATGTCGATTTCGTCTTCTCTCTGGTTGGTGTCAGTTATCGTGCAACCGAGGTACTTATATGATGATACGCGCTTGTAGCAGTTCCCGTTAATGGTTATCCCGTCTCGGCGTCGTACCATTCTCCGTCTTTGCATGTGTAGATACTCCGTCTTCTCCAGACTGATTCTAAGCCCCACTTTTCCACCCTCCTCATCCAGAGCTTGTGCCATTTTTTGAACGTGCTCTTTAGTTTCACCTAGTAAGGCCAGATCGTCGGCGTATCCTACTATTTTGTGTCGGCCGTTCAACTCAACTCCCCCGTCATCGTCATACACTACGACTTTTCGGATGACGTACTCGAGTATCAAGTTGAACAGCAAGGGTGAAAGAGCATCGCCTTGTTTGAGCCCTGTAACGACATCAAACTCCTCCGTAAGGGTGCTACCCACTCTAACCCGCATTTTGCTTACTTGAGTGGCAACTTTGGTCATTCTGACTAGCTTGTCAGGTATGCCTAAGGTCTTGAGTATTTGGTAGAGAGCTTCCCTGTCGACGCTATCATAGGCTTTGGTAAAGTCAACGAACAATGAGTGAATGTCCCGGCCAAACTCCCATCTTTTCTCCATAAGCTGCCTTAGGAGAAAAATCTGGTCTACAGTGCTCCGGTTACGGCGAAAGCCACACTGGTAGTCTCCGAGTGCTGATTCTGCATATGGTTCTAGACGACCCAGAAGTATGTACGAAAGAATTTTGTATGCCGTCGGAAGCAGCGCAATCCCCCTATAGTTTGCACACCTTCTCCTCGAACCTTTCTTGTGTATGGGACATATAACACCCAGGTTCCACTCCTGTGGTTGTTTTTCGTCATTCCAGATCTTAACAATTATCTCATACAGTCTAGACTGCACTGCCCCTCCCCCATATTTCCATATTTCTGCTGGTATACCATCAACACCCGGACACTTATTGTTCTTAAGCCTCATTATCGCCTTTCTCACCTCTTCAAAAGTAGGTATTTCAGTTTGTGTACTGTGTGAAGTATCCTCTGGTACATTAATGTCAGTTTCAACAGGTGGGCAGTTGAGTAACCCTTCAAAATACCGTCGCCACTCATTTCGCATCTCTGATGGGTCTGAGATGAGGTTTCCTGCATCATCTTCAAGGAACTGGACTGTTGGTTGATAGCCTTTCTTGACCGCCCTTACTTCCTGGTAAAATTTCCTGCTCGCATTTGATCTCATTAACGTCTCTACTTGGCTCAGTTGGTCTTCTAGATGTTTTCTTTTGCACTGCCTGATCAGGTTCCTTAGGAAGTTGCGCTTCTCAGTGTATTCGATCTCCCATTTGTGGTCTTGTAGCGACAGTGCCCTGAGTCTCCGCTTTTCTTCCATTGCCATGTCACACTCCTTGCTCCACCACTTCCGCTTCTTACAACTTCCTCTCTTTCCTATCACCTTCAGTCCAACCTCCTTAACGATGTCCCTTACTTCTACCCAAGCCTCGTCCACATCGTCTTGCGCCTCTAAACCATTAAATCTATTATGCAGCTCAAGCTGAAAAGTCCTCCGTACAGCTTCATCTTTCAGATTCTCTGTGTTCATGACTGGTTGACCTGGTCTATCGGTCTTACGTATCGCTTTGATTTTAGCTTTAATTTTTATGCCGAGCATGTAGTGGTCGCTATCGACATCGGCACCACGAAAGGACCTCACATTTTCTATGACAGCTTTGTGTCGGTTGTCAACTAACACATGATCTATTTGATTGACTGTGACTCCATCAGGGGACTTCCATGTCCCCTTATATATGTTTTTGTGGGGGAACATTGGACTCTTCACTACTAGCGACTTTAGGGTAGCAAAGCTCACCAGTCGAATTCCATTCCCGTTAGACTCTTTGTGCTTGCTATGCCGACCAATAGTCGGTGTGAAGATTTCTTCTTGTCCAATTTTGGCATTGAAATCCCCTAGTACGATCTTAGCGTCATATTCAGGTATTAGATCGTATACCAGTTCTAGTTCTTCGTAAAACCGGTCTTTAATGTCATCATCAGCCATTTCTGTTGGTGCATACGCATTCACTATTGTAATGTTGTAAAAAACACTTTTAACCCGCAAGATACTAATTCGGTCAGAAACTACTTCAAATTTAAGTATACTATTTTTAATTTTGTTGCTTATAACAAACCCTGTGCCGTTAGTGTGGCGGCCATCTTCACTCCCATCGTACAAGAGAACAGCTGTGTTGTCAATGTTACATTCTCCTTGATAAGGCCATCTTACTTCCTGCAATGCTGCGATGTCAATTTTGTAGCGGCGCAACTCGTTATTCAGTTGGTATATGGCACCGGGTCTGTATAAACTTCTTACATTCCATGAGGCAAATCTTAAGTCCATATTTCCACGCCGTGAGTCGTTTTTAGGATCGGATCGTTTATTTTCTAGTGTCGGTCTTGTAACGATAAGGTTTTTCCGTAGGCGGGGTGTTAACCCACCGCACAACCCCCAAAATGCTGGAGGACCACATCCTACTTTGGTCAGCGAGTCCATCGGACTTAGCCGGATAGCGTAGCTAGGCTGTACTACCGACCTTTCCCCCATCCACCAACCGGGGGACGCTCCTCTACGCCGTGAGGCCCAGCGCGAGGAGGTATATAGACAATAAAAGAAATCAAAATCGGTCCGGTAATGGCGGAGATATCGAGGAACAGACAATAAAAAACACATACAGACGAATTGAGAACCTCCTTCCTTGAGATTTGGGCGGCGGTTAAAAAAGAAACAAAATCCCACGAAAACATTTTCATGCAAAATAATACTCCAAATATATATGCCAAAATTACAACATCATATACGATCGTGTATGATTTGCACTCTCAAAAAGTTATGGGATCTACATAAGTATTGTCCAGCATGAGGATAGACAGGTATTTTAGTTCCGTCCCTGAGACTGTATACCTTCCTCTATAATTATAATTATAATAATAATAATCGTGAAAGCCGAGAAGGACAAGTCCAGTAAGTACCTAGACTTGGCTCACGAGATAACCGCCATGTGGGATGTTGAATCAACGATCATTGTTCCGATAGTCGTTTCAGCGAACGGTCTCATAGCGAAGAGTCTCGACCAACATCTTAAGAGACTCTCGCTAGGTGGCTGGATCAAGGGCCAGATGCAGTAGGCGGTGATCTTAGACACAGCGCGGATAGTTCGACGGTTCCTCTCTCTGCAGCCCTAACCACCGGCAGCTTGGGCCCTGCCCCGCTGCTGGCGGCACCCTAGGTTAGGTTTTTTATAATGTGTTTATATGTGTTTTATATTGTTTTGTAAGTGGTTTTGTATTTTACTTTTATATTCATATTATAAACAGCCTAGCCTAAGATTTGAAAGAAATAAAGAGAATAATAATAATAATATAATAATAGTTCTTTATTTACAGGTAAATACCCATTTCAACATTCTTCCTTGACTTTCAGTAGACAATTGAGGAAAACTTTGTTTTTTTTTTTTATAATTTCCTATTTAAGTATACGTTATTCTATTCGGTACGTACACCCTGACTTACAGATAGATCAGATCTGACTGAAGGCGTATAGGCAAGTATGAGTAGGTAAATGAAATATCCGCGTGAACGCACACAGCTGACACAGCCTAGTGAGCGGCTCGGTGGGCCCGCCCGGCTAACGGGACATTTTTGGCTATAGGGTACGCACAACCAAGTTTTACCAACTTTTATTTTAAATGTGGGATGGAATGTTGACATTTTTTGACCTTTCGAGATAACTTTACTCATAGTCATACCGCTTGTCGCGCCGGTAGGACCACAGGTAATACTTATAAGTATTGGTAAGTATACAGAGTGGGGCCTGTAACAAAGGCGAAGAATCGAACTGTAGGCTATTCTCCTTATACTGATCGACATTTGTTCGGCGACTTTTAAAAATAACTTGTATTTTGATTTTTATCACCCTTGAAAGTTTTTTCTAAGAGGTATAATGTATTGCGAATTCTGTTAAGTCTAAAGTGTGACAGACAATGTCAATGACAACAATAATGGCTTACATTGAAGCTAATATTTATTTTGTATGAAAAATTAAAAATTTTAAGACTTCATAATTTTTAAAAGTCACTGAACAAATGTTGATCAGTATAAGGAGAATAGCCTACAGTTTAATTCTTCGCCTTTGTAACAGACCCCACTCTGTATAAGGTTAAATTATGTGGTTAATATCTTTATTTACATGAACATATTTACATAATTATATAAGAAACTAAGACTAAACTTAAAAGCTAGCTAACATCTAAAATAGGCCCTTGAGGCATTGTACCAAGGATACTGGCGACATTTCCTCGCTGTATCGCAATGCTGATACGTTGTACGAGGAAGTCGCCAGCTCTTCGGTCACCAGTTACCTCAACCAGACGCTTCGCGATTTCTGTGTACAACTTGTTCGCGCTGGGACCCCATGGACCTAGAGTTTCTACGCCAAAAGGTACAAAAAGGCATGGCTCGGAACCGGTTTATTTTTTACCGGTAAAAACCGGTTTATTTCGATTTTACTCTGAACTTTCTAAAAACGCGAACGTTATGAGAACTTTATTTTAACTGAATAAACCGGTTTATTCGACGACCGGCGAGACGCACCGGCGCCGCGTAAATACCTACGTTCACGCAGCGAATTTTTGTTTGGTTAGAACAGTATACTGCGGAATAAACCGGTTTATTTTGTTCTAAATCGGTTAATCGAACGAAACCTTTATGAAAGCGTTCTACTAAAAACCGGTTTCAAAATAGTGGTTTTTCGAGCAAAAACGAAATTTAAAGGTTTTGGCGTAAGTACATGATTAAGATTTAGATTTATTTATTTCATAATATAAAATTACATTATAAATTAATTCTACCTTAATCTATACGAATTTATATTATGATCGAATTTATCATCATGATAACGGTTTGAACATTTAACCGGTATCCGAGCCCTGCAAAAAGGTATTCTTTGCCAAGACTTTTGTATTTATTACGTTTCAAAATTAAATAGGTTAAATTATATCGAAATTAAATGTTGTTCAATATTTTGAGGATATATTGAAAATAATTGAGAACGACAATATTGTGTGGATAGTATACAGTGAGAGATATTCCACGTTATGAGGCAAGCCCACGCCGCGGTCCTCTCCTATCGAAATAATCGTTGTATCTAGGCCACTTCGGTGCGATGAACCGCTGATTTTCGGCAGAACGCAACTAGCACGCGATAACTGACAAGACAGCGTCATCATTTAGGGTTTGTCGAAATTACGCATTATTTAGCGTCTTATCTATGGGCTATGTATTGTTCATCTGGTAAAACCTCTTTTGAATCATAAATATGTTAAATCGATTTGATTTAGTTTGATGTTTTACAGGTAGTGAAAAACAATGTGTTACACTCATCAATTTATTAAATAGGTAAGTATTACATACATACATACAATCACGCCTGTATCCCTTGAAGGGGTAAAATTTATGTGCATTGCAGTGATAGGTTGATCTGCCTCAACGCAGTCAATATTGCCCTATTATTAGTACATTTCTTCACCTTAACTCGTTGCGATAAGGTGAGAATGAACTCGAGAGAGGTGGGACGTATAATAAAATTATAGAGAAGGAGTGAGAGGACCTTTGGGTTCGTACCTACCTGTAGGCCTAGCACATGATTGCCGCGAGAGTATGTCGCCGCGAGATAGATGACACGTCTCCTTCTAACTGTATTAATGACATAAGGACGGGTAGTCTATCTCATGGCGACATACTCTCGCGGCGCGGCAATTATGTGCTAACCCTGCTGGTGTAAAGTTTAGCTATCGCCAAGTGTGATGGGCATCTTTGCGCTCGGTGCAGCCAACTACATTTTTTGTATAAAATCCATATTTATTATTCCACTAGCTTTTGCCCGCGGCTTCGCTCGCGTTAGAAAGAGACAAAAAGTAGCCTATGTCACTCTCCATCCCTTCAACTATCTCCACTTAAAAAATCACGACAACTCGTCGCTCCGTTTTGTCGTGAAAGACGGACAAACAAACAGACACACACACACTTTCCTTTGATTGTACCTGGGTAACCTGGGTACCTTTAACTTTGTTTTCACCTCACTAGCTCGGAAAGGACTTTTTTATTCTTTAAAAACAGATAGCAAAATCGCATTTTATCCACAAGAGTGCAAAGAATATTTGAAATCCGAACATGTCATTAGTTACTTTTTTAAATATAAATTCTTGTAAAGGCATGTCCCAGACAGGACAATTTACTCCCTGTGCTTAAATTGTCTTAACAAATCATGTGATGTGAACGTAAAAATTATTTCATATCGAATTGTATCCGACTAAAAACACTAAATTCAAACAATTTTATAACATGATTTTACCATAAAACACTTTGAAATCGTACAAAAAATTTTATTTTTTACTTTTCCACTGTACTTATTCAGAACGCACCTTAAGTAACATTGCAATCTCAAAACGCGTGAAACGGAACGCACCCAAATAGATTTTTCTTCTTGATTCTTAATTTGAAACTTTTGTGGTGCCGGTGGGTGCATAGTGGAAATTGTAATAAACGGGGGTTTTTTCAAAATTTTAATTTTGTGGTTATATTGCGTGTCTCCTCGCTTTAGTGAGGTGAAAAGTTATGTGTTACACACGGGATGCAAAGTTATTTTACCTCGTGTGTATTGCAACACTCTCTACGCTCAGTATCCTATTTTTGAACTACTCGCTTCGCTCAGGATTCTATTTTCGAACCACTCGCTTCGCTCGTGGTTCAACCATAGAATCCATTCGCTAGCTCGTAGTTCAACCCCAGAATCCATTCGCTAGTTCGTGTTTCAATTCCACACTCGGTTAAAATACAACTTTGCTCCCTTGTATAACAAATAACTATTTCTGAATAAAACAATTTATTAGAATTGATGTTAAAGTTTGCGAATTTTTTCCAGTGGTCAAACGATATAAGTAATAAATAAAAAACACGCATATGGCCATTGAATTGAATTAGTACCTACGTATAAGTATCTGATATTACCTATACCAAATACTATGTATTTGTTCTAAACGTTTATTGGAGTTAACACAAATTATATGTAGCTGAGTCTCACAGTTGCCGTATTTATAGGTAAATTGCAGTTTTCGCTATATTGAATTGATGCAGAGAGTAGGAAGGTGATTATATAATAAAGGTGACTTTGCTGTTCAAACATAACTATTCGGTTATAGTTCCTTGCTCGTAGTTTCCTTGTAGTCGGTGATAAGTAGGCAACTATTTATATTTAATTATAACTTTATTGTAACGGTAAAGAATTTCACAAATTATTAGTGTGTTGCTGCCCCTTTTGGTCCATGTCTAAAAAGAACCGGAAGCCTGTTATATTCATTAATTTGAGGAAAATGTAGACATATCGGTGGGCACCAATGGGCACTCATGAGCTCTAACCAAGAAATATCATAAAATTATTATTAACAATTAAAATACCAATTATAAGCTAGGCGCTTTGTCGCACAACGTATCAGCAATTTGATAGGACGATGTAAGGCTAGCTTTAGCATTGGCACAAATGGGACAATGCGTCAAGGTCGTCAAGGACCTTTGCTTATTTCAAAAGTGCTTTATTACTTTACTAAGTACTTCAAAAATACTACTCAGCATCCTCTCTAAGGGGTACATTAGGTACATTTCATTAAAGTGTCAAAAGAGCATCTACGCGTTGGCTTAGGCTCCGCACACGCTTCCCAAAGGTCCGGTCCGGAACACCATTGTTCCGTGATGGGAAAGACTGCTCATCTGATAGCAATTTAACATTATTATTGTGTTATTAAATACAAAATCGTGGATCGGTCGACTGCCATTGGGCAACGCCAAAAAAGGCCCGCTCACCTACAATCCAACTTTCACTTCATGGCTCGTGAAAAAATGTACCGACCTTTCTAACAAGTTGGTCTTTGCAACAATTGTGTCGCAACGCGCAGGCGGATTTCTAATGACGAGAGAGGACGGAAAGACAAGAGCACAGAAGGCCCGCGCCGGCGCCGGCTCTATCAGGGTTCAACTCGCATGTCATCACTACTTCTATACAGAATTACATATCTAATATTTTTCTCGTTAAAAAAATAATTCGTCAATATCCTGCGTGCCGAACAAGTATTTTGTCGGATCTTTACGCTCTATTTTTTTAGGCAGTTCTGAAATGCCATGTCCTTTGTGACTGTATTTTGTTAACGTGAATATACTTTATACTTTAAAGACGAATTTGATGACCAGAGGGCCGATTTTTGAATCTCGGCCATTCGATTTCGTGAAATACATTCAATAATATCTCCACTACTAGCGATTTAAATTCTACTAACAGAATCGAAAACGAGTGGTCATCCTTTTTCAAAAATATTTAGTATTACGCCGTTTTCCAGAGATTTTCGAACGGCGAATTAGTGCGCTCGAAATTCAAAAATCGATCCCCAGGCAGGCAAATATGGTCGCGCGATAAATGATAAAACATCTGGGTACGTAGCCGAATGGCACAAACGCTCGCGAAACGGAATGCTCGTAGATATCTATCTCTATCGCTCTTGCGTATTGGCGCGACAGAGCCAGACTACCTTTCGCGGCGTTTCGTTACGCGTCGCAGAAATGCCATTCGGCTACGGCACCTGGCCGATCGTACTTACAAATAGTGCGATACGGAGGGCCCCTTGACATCTTTATGAATTGGATAATGTATTGAAAAGGGATGGATATGTGCTAGTTATTTCTCTTTTTGGTAGGTGGTCAGTAGGTTCTTGTTTTGCTAGGGATGTTACTTTGTCGATTCTATTATCGATAAAATACACGCTTACTCATGTTCTCACCTTAAAAATAATATAAACTTGATACATATAAAAGTAACGAAAACATACAATATCTATTGTAAATATTTCATTAGGATTATTATGGCTTTTTGACCATGAAAGTCACATTTTCATACTGTATTCTTGGCTAACCAATCTAACCATACCTACGGATTGCAAATAAATGGTTTGTTTATGTACTCAATACCTACATAACCGCTCATTATTCTTCTCTTACTAAGGCCCATATCACATTATCATATATATTTCATCATAGATGTGTATGTCTCCCTTCCTCTTTAATGCGAAGAAAAAGGACGGCATGTTGTCTGTGATCATGTGATTTCTATGATAGTGCAATATCGGCCTAAATAGTATGTGTAAAAAATACGAGTATATGAGAAATCAATACATTCTTTTCTCTTTACGCAAAGACCTAAGTAAAATGCTTTTATTTAGCATATATCTCATGTGAAGTCCACCACTCAGAATCTACTTACCTCAAAAATATCTTCTCTACCAAATGGAAAATAAAACAAACGGTAGTGTAGGTGACATAATTTATTATTTCAATAGTTTCAACTATTTTTAGTTTCTTTTAATCATCTATGAGAATATCTGGAAAAACTAAAAAATATTAATGGTTGAGTTCGCTAGACCATGACCAACAACCAATGTAACAACATTACCAGGTCCGTGATGCCTACCAATAAACATTCATGTCCTTTTTATTGAATGAATATCGATAGGGTTATTATCCCTGACGTCGATAAAAATTACACAATTTACACATCACTATCATATAAACATAACCTAAAATCAGTTTGAAGAAATATCGAAAAAACATGAATAAAACTACGCAGAATTTAATACGGCATTAGTTATATATAAACTATCAATATCGTTTTTTATGTTTCGTTTAGATCCTACAAATAATATTATCAATAATTGAACGAAATTCACTAATGAAAGGTTACATGTTCTTGGCAGTTTTCTTTTCACCATGTACGTGAATTACAGTCCTTAATCACACAGGCCACAGTCACATAAGGAACTTGAATACATCACAAATAGTAACATAGCAGGTTAATCGACTATCTATTAGGAATAAACACAATATAATTAAAAATCGGCTAGATGACCGCCGGGATATTTGACTTAATATAATACTACTATGTACAGTTGTCAAAGGTGGACACCGACTGTGAAAGATAAACACATATTTAATTTAGCCGTATTGTAACTACTAGAAGGCAACCAAAAGGCAACCACTTGACAATCGTTTAGTGACCACCTTCGGGCAAACGAAAGAAGTTCCGGATTTTTATCGCATTCGCTCATAAACAAAACGTAATAGTGTGTTGTGAGTAAGATTCATGTCACCATGCTCTTATTTTAGCATGGCTTCCATGCTTTAGTTATACTTCCGTGGCCTGGGTGCGTAGCCGAATGGCAACAACGCACATGAAACGCTCACGAAACGAAACGCTCGTAGATATCTATCTCTATCGCTCGTGCGTATTGGCGCGACAGAGCCAGACTAACTGGCGCGGCGTTTCGTTTTCGTTTAGCGTCGGAGAAATGCCATTCGGCTACGCACATGTTTTATCATTTATCGCACAACCATGCTTGCCTGCCAGGGTACGTAGCCGAATGGCACAAACGCTCATGAAACGAAACACTCGTACTCGTAGATATCTATCTCTATCGCTCTTGCGTATTGGCGCAACAGAGACGCAGATACCTACTACCTTTCGCGGCGTTTCGTTTTCGTTTCGCGTCGCAGAAATGTTATTCGGCTACGGCACCTGTAATCTTTTTCTTTAAAGCTAAGGCTTATTGGAGACATGTAAATCTGAACTTCGTTTCAAATGAGTAGGATATAAATCGTTATATTTTCGAAGTTCTTTAAGACAGGCTAGGTACCCAAATTTCGTATTTGGTACAGCTCTAGCTTAAATCCAATGCCACATGGAGTAGTCTTTTGCCACCTTTGTCTTAAGTCCACGTTAATTAACCTAAATAAATGGACCGTCTTTTTTGGAATTGTTAAAATGAACAAGTCCTCTCCTTTTCATTTCTATGACGAAAATAGAACCAAAAATACCAATATTTTAACGTGTCTAGTGACCTTCAGGTACATTATGGACAGAAAACAATTTAAATATAGAGCAAAGGGTTTAGTCTCAACGTATTTTCTTTTAAATTTTGATATTCAGGTATGGGCGAAGTATTGATTAGTATAACTGTCTGCGTTGGCGCGGGGCTACGGGCCACAAACAGACCACGGTAAATACTAACTGACGAGAATTTGGCATATCTCCATCCTCTTTTACCTGCTCTACAAATGCCGCGTGTCCTCTCCTTCTCACACGGTTCACCTCCAAATGCTTTTTGAGCCCAGTCTGCGCTGAACTCACCAAACAGGTTTCTAAAAATAGTAGAAGCCCGCGATTTTGAGAATTGACTAAGGTCCAGGTCCGTCCTAACATAGGGGCCCTTTAAATGTGCCTTTTAAGAAACGAGTTCAGAGTAAGTAGTCAATCATTTCATTCTATTTAAAAAGTCTAAAATGTCATTCCACATGAAAACGTCTGGAGCGTGCTGAATGATTTCAGATTTTGTTCAAATAATCGGGAGTATAAAAATCATAGTTTAGGGTGTGAACATACTTGGGGAGAGTCCAAAATATATAATACATATTCAATATCTACGTTGTTTTCAGTTGGCACTCATTGAACGTTTTTTTTTTTCATTTTCTTATTCACCCCCGTGATCGTATTATACATAATTAGATACCTACTTAGTTTCTAGCTATGTTTCGAAGCTTTTACTGAAAATGATGTAAATGGATCTTCCAAATGCCTTACATATTCTGAGACGGTGTGAAGAGTGTGTGTTAAGTGTAATAGGTAAGGTATTATGTTGTGTTTGATGTTTATGTGTTATATGTTTTATGTGAATTTATTGATTAATTGTAATAACTATTAATGTACTATGTAGATTGTTTTTTGTAATTACCTAAAAAAAATTGTAAGCCGTTCTTGTAACTAAATAAATAAATTAATATTTATTAAACACCTTTTCCATAAAGAGTCGAGATTTGCCCCGCGCACTGTACCTTTCCCACTAGAGCACTGAGGGTAGACAATTTTTCTTAGTTTTTAGATTAGAATGTAAGTAGGTACACCTTCCAATTATATTTCTTGACAACATTTTCAACTTACATTATGGTATTATCTTTCCTCGGTATAGGTAGTGCAGGTCACTTTTTCTGTGACGTTCTAGACATCGTAGTAAAAACGCAAAGGCTAAGACTCGTATCGAATTTAGCACATCAAGTTATTGTTTTCTGTAGTATTTGACTTAAGAAATCAATATTTATAGCTTGCGGGCATTAAAAGTGCGTGATGACTGCGTATTTTTAATTAAACATGTGTGTATGTTTTATTTTAATTATGGACTCCGAAAACGGTGTTGGCCAATGGAGTGACGTCACATAATTCAGATCAACTATGGAGTGACGTCACATAATTCAGATCAACTATGGAAATTAGAGGTAGTAATCTGACCTCCATAGAAGCAACCTCTATTGTATTAAAATTCATAGTCGTTGACGGGAGTGACAATGTGAAATATTTTTTCTAAATATACTGACGTCATGTCATAGATATTCTATAGATTAATATGGCTGATGTTGTTTTTGCCTGATCACGTAAAAGTAAACTTTAAATAATTTTTTTGCGGGTTTTCGTTTAATTAGACAGTAATTAATAATATAAGACATACTTTGAAAAAGGGTCAAGTAGCCTATTGTGAATAGACATTACTGATGTGTATGCATTGCATTAGAAACGCATCAAACGGATGGTTAATAACCTGTCAAGGGCAAAACTATAACCCTATAACCAACATTCATTGGTACCTTCAATGTATTTAGGTAGGTTGACTGGCGTTGCAGTTTAATTATTAGGTACTAGCTACCCACCCCGACTTTGCACGGGGAGTAAAGCTTTAAAAAATTACCTAGTAGGTATGATTACTACCTACTATGTTTACTTAATATCTACTATGTTTTCCTTATTAGATGTCATCGCGGATTTTTTGTAGCCCTGAGTAACGTAAAGAGAGATAAAATTTCGCCATACAGTGTTTTATTAGCTGAAACGGTTTGGGCAGCGTTTTCGCTCTTAGTCAGCTAGATTTGATCCAACACTAGCTTATATTTATAACTTTGTGCATACTTTTACACATAAGTGTTACCTATTAGTGAAAACTTCATTGGCTTATGATCCACCTAAATGTACGATTTACAGATGTATTATATAATGCTGCTTGTTTTCCTTAATAAAGAAAAAATAAAAAAAACTCGATTAGGTTTTCTTTTAATTTGATTGAAATATAACGATATTTCTTATACCACCCTTTTTTAAAACTGCTTTTAATGCTTTAATTATTTGATGGCAACAAAAATCAATATACGTATACCGGGGTTTGAGGAGTTTCCTCAATTCCTCATGAATCCGATTATAAGAAATAGAAGCTTGACAAAATTTGACTTGAAAAGTCAATATGCAAAATAAATGTTACTGTTCTGAAATCCATGCTGTTTTTATAAAAATACCAAAGTCACTATAAGGGCCCATTTAGACGGTACGAGAACTCGCATACGAGTTTTATTACATTGCGGTATTTGATGGCTGTGCAAAATTGTATGTACCCTCAACATCCCGCAATGTAACTAAAATCGCATACGAGTTCGCACGCCGTCTAAATCAGGTCTAAGTGTGCCATTCAGATTTGAGGAGTTCGGTTCTGACCATCATCTGCAGTTCCACTGCCCTAAATGTCACTTTTCTGGACGTAAGTGCATGCTGTTCTTATAAAAATACCAAAGTCACTATAAGCGTGGCGTTCAGATTTGAGGAGTTCCGTTCTGACCATCATCAGGAGTTCCACTGCACCAAATGTCACTGTTCTGGACGTAAGTGCATGCTGTTCTTATAAAAATACCAAAGTCAGTATAAGCGTGCCGTTCAGATTTGAGGAGTTCCGTTCTGACCATCATCAGCAGTTCCACTGCACCAAATGTCACTGTTCCGTACGTAAATGCATGCTGTTCTTTTAAAAACACAAAAATCGCCATATGTATGCCTTGAAAGGCAGAAGAAGATCTGAAGATTTGAGGAGTTCCCTCGATTTCTCCAGGATCCCATCATCAGAACTGGGTTCTGAGAAAAATGGGACCAATCTGTATGTATATACAACTAATCAAAAAAAATTTCAAAATCGGTCCAGTAACGACGGAGATATCGAGGAACAAACATTAAGAAAAAATACAAACTAATAGAGAACCACCTTCTTTTAAGATATTTTAGGCGGCGGTTAAAAAAGCCGTTCTTTTCTGAATGCGCTTTAATTTTTTTTTTTTGCTGGTCACTTTATGTTGTAATTAATAAAAAAAATGATTGCAATTAGAATAAAATGCTGTGTCATTTAGATTAAACTGCTGTATATTATGTAAAAATAGAAGCTACATTTAAAAAAAAAAGCGTTGCTAGGTATACTGTGCGTTAGTAATTATTAGCGATGCAATCATGAAAAAGCTTTACTAAAAGTTAAAATAGATGCACGCCACGAATATTATTGAAGTGTATTTAGTAATATTTTGAGTTGCAAATTTTGCTGTTCAATTAGTATTTTTGATATGAATTTGGACTATATTTGCGTAAAAAAAGTAATTTTTTTAATTTTCGTTTAAATACCACCCATTTCTTAATCAAGTCGGTAAAAATGGCGCTGCTCCCTTGAGGCTTTAATTGAATACGCTGCCCATACCGATTGAGATATAATAAAACAAAACAGGTAGGTATGCAATTGTACCTCTTATGTAGGTCTACAAAAAGTCCGCCATAGCATATGTAGCCGCCGGAGCGAACCGCTAGTTTTTTTTTTTCTATAAAATTCGTGTCGATTTCATGTACTTACCTAACTTCGAGCATTATCGAAGTGCTTATCGCTCGTAATGTGGCATAACCAGTACGCATTATTCGGCCATGTTCGCTCTGAATTAGCTCTGCCTTATTAAATTCGCTGTAATATGAAGTTGTATTTATTGTGTAGCATTACATTTTAATGGAATTTCATACACCATGCCGCTTGAAGATAATGTCGATATAAGTATATATTCTTTTATTTTGATGGAGTAAACGCTCAAATAGAGTCTTCTGCGTCATTATAATCATCAAGAGAAAATACTTGTTCCTTAAAACCCTTTAAAAATTAATATATTTACGTCAAATATTAGCTCTAGATATGATTTGGATGGGATATACCGGTGTTTGACGTTATTGTTTGAAGAAACGTCACTTATAAGTTATAAGACTTATAAGACAAGTAACGTTGCCTGCTGTAACATCGGCGTATCTGACCCATCTAGTTACTATTAACTAAACCTAATATTTGACATATTGGCATTAAAAATTAGCCACATCGGGCCTTGAATAACTAGATTATTAGCCATTTATTATAAAGTTGTGACACATGTCACTATTATTTAAATTTTGTTATAAAAACCTTAAAAACACGCAGTGTTGAAGAACAAATACCTGAAGCACAGACTCCTTGGTAAAAAACCGGCCAAGTGCGAGTCGGATTTGCCCACCGAGGGTTCCGTACAAACTTTCAATAGTTGAATCATCACTATAACTCTACAGACTTGACTAGATCCCTCCCCTCAAGACTCAATTTCCCTCATAACAAGTAATATGTAATATATAATTTTATTCAGACAACGTCCAAAGAAAATCAAGACAATAGGCTAGTTTCCTATACCACGGAAGTATAACTAAAGCATGGAAGCCATGCTAAAATAAGAGCTCGGTGACATGTATCTTACTCACACCACACTATTACCTTTTTTATATGAGCGAATGAGACAAAATTCCACAACTTCTTTCGTTTTCTCGAAGGTTGTCCCTAAATGCTGATGTCAAAACGGACCTGGGGTCCATTTATTATACGGCAAAATTAAATATACGTTTGTCATTTCACACTCGGTCTCCATCTTTGACAACTGTACATAGTCGTATTATATTGGTTCGAATTTTTAGCGCGACTTCAATGGTCGTCTTGACGATATTTATTTATTTTGTGAGGATTTCTGATAGATCGTGGAAAAAATAGCTCAGTGTATATTTGTGATAGTTCCAAGTTTCATTTCTGACTATGGCTTGTGTGATCAAGTGTTGCAAATCACATTCAGGAAGAAAAGAAAACACGCAAGAGGTTATATCATTTCATCGGTAAGTTTCTTGAAATTTTGATAATATTTATTGATACGACCTGGCAGAAATATAAATGTACATATTAGTAGTTTATACAATTCAAATCTTATTCAATTCTGTATAGATTTTTGCATATTTTTTGGAAGTTTTCTCAAACTCGGAAAGGTTATGTTTTTTAGCATAGTGATGTGATGTGTTTTATCGACCTTGCAATAATAACCTATCAATATTCATACCTTAAAAACGCCATCAATGATTATTGTTCTTTGTTATGATTCTCTTGTTATTTAGCTATTTTACAAATTCAACTTTATATATTTCTTAGATTTCCGAAGAAGAAGACCGGAAACACGAAGTTCAAGGTGCGATGCTCGCGGTTCCTTTACTCCCAAGACTCCACCAAAAAGAAGGCCAAGAAGCTGAAATGGAGCCTGCCCCCAGATGTCTCCCCAGGTGTCTACCTTTGACAATTGTACATAATCGTATTATATTAGATCAAATATCTCGGCGGTCGTCTGGCCGATTTTTAATTTAATTGTGTTTATTCCTGATAGATAGTTGATGATCCTGCTAAATTCTTATTTGTGATGTGTTCAAGTTCCTTATGTGATTATGGCTTGTGTGATTAAGGACTGTAATTCACGTACATGGAGAAAAGAAAACTCCCAAGAACCTGCTGTGTTTCATTAGTGAATTTCGGTCAGTTATTGATACTATTATTTGTAGGATCTAAACAAAGCATAAAATACGATATTTTCATAGTTTATATAATAACTACTACCATGTTAAATTCTGCATAATTTTGTGCATGTTTTTTTCGAAGTTTCTCCAAACTGTTTTTAGGTTATGTTTTTGTACTAGTGATGTGTCATTTTTATCGACGTCCCGACATTAACCCTATTGACATTCTTGCATTGAAAAGGACATAAAAATGATTAATGATGATCAGGTATCACAGACTGGGTAAATGGTAATGTAACATTTCTAGTGAATTAAACTTATAGTATTTTTTAGTTTTCCAGAAATTCTCAAACATTATTAAAAAGAAACTAAAAATAGGTGAAACTATTGAAATAATAAATTTTGGTACCTACACTGCCGTTTTGTTTTATTTTCTATTTGATAGAGAAAATATTATTGAGGTAAGTATAAGTAGATTCTTGAGTGGTGGACTAGAAATTAATAGAGGGATGCTACATGAATTAAATTACTTAGGTCTTTGCGTAAGGAGAAGAGAAGAATGTATTTATTTGTTTTATACTCGTATCTCCCATCTTCTATTTTTTACAAACTATTTAGGCCGATATTACACTATCATAGAAATATAGTCATAGACAACATGCCGTCCTTTTTATTCACGTTACAGAAAAAGGGAGGCATACAGACCTATGATCAAAGATATAGGTATGATAATGTAATATTAGGACTTGGTAAGAGAAGAGAAGTGACCGTTTATGTAGGTAAGTACATAAACAAACCATTTATTTGCAATCAGTAGGTACGGTTAGCCAAGAAGGCAAGAATGTATGAATATATGACTTTCATAGCCAAAAAGCCACATAATAATCCAAATGAAATGTTTATAATCAATATTGTATGTTTTCGTTACTTTTATATATATAACGTTTATATTATTTTTAAGGTGAGAACGTAAGTAAGTGCATATTTTATCGATAATTGAATCGACAAAGTAACATCCCTAGCTAACACAAAACCAGGGACCACCTACCAAAAAGAGAAATAACTAGCATATATCCATCCTTTTTCAATACATTATCTAAGTCATAAGGAAGTCAAGGATGAGTATATGCATTTTACACGAATTTTTATTAGGGGGCTTGGGTAATTCGATGTTGATACAACGGTGAACGACTCTATTAACATTAATTTTAACTTGCATGATATTTCCGTCCATTGATGATGAAGATGATGACTCGTAGAAAAAGTATTGTATACAATAGTGATATAATTAAGCTTTTCACTCTCGTACCGTACTATTAGGCCACTCAGCAAGCTTCGTGGCCTAAACATGGTACTCGACTGAAAAGCTTTGTATTATACCACGATTGTATAAAATACTATTATATTAGTAAATCGTTTTGACAGTTCTTAAAAAGATGCTGATTTGACTAGTAGGAAACTAGCCTATTCAACTTCAATACTTTATGACATATCGTAAGGACGCTCCTGACCTGACCTTAATAGTTATTTGTTATACAAGGGGGCAAAGTTGTATTTTAACGCCGAGTGTGGAATTGAAAAACGAGCAAGTGAAAGGATTCTATAGTTGAACCACGAGCGAAGCGAGTGGTTCTAGAATAGAATCCTGAACTTGCGAGTTTTTTAACACACGAGAAGTAAAATACATTTGCACCCGAGTGTAACACAAAATTTTTCCCCTCACTATAGCGAGGAAACTACAACGCAAAAAATGTGTTTATCACTGCTTCCAGAAGTTCCACAGGTGGTAAATCATCTTTATTACTAGATTCACCTACTTTTATCAATTTTAAAGCAGTTAATTTGACTTTATTCAAGGTCAAATTACTTTACCCACTAGTGGATAAAATGCGTTTTTAACCCCTGGTATTAAAGGACAAAACACGTGTTTCCGAGCTAGTGAGGGGAAAAAATCTTAAAAACGCGATGTAGGAAATGAGCGTTCATCGTACCTACAGCCACATCTATCGGTAAACTATATGTGCGTGCGCTTAAAGTGTGGAAGATGATTTTTATGGGATAATTATTTAGTTCGTGAACCGATTTTAACCATTGTTACTTTATCTGAAAGCGGGTATTTTCATTGTAATTCTGTAGAAATTACAGGTACAATAAACACCCGCAAGGGTGGTTAAATTGAAAATGTAAATCTGAAAGGTTTTTTATAAAGTAAAAAAAAGTTTTCAAGATTACGATTACGATTACGATTTAATTTTTGAAACAAGGGGGGAGGGGGCGGTATTTTTTTACATTTTCCTTCAAAAAACATTTTTTTTTCCACAACAAAAAAATATAAAAAATATATTTGACATGTACAGTTGGAGCTCCTTCTAACGATACATCACTTGACCTAGTCACTTGACATTTACAGTTTGCCCCCCTTTCATTTTGGCCATTTTCTATGATTAATATTAATAAATCTAACAAAATAATACTTTTAATTTGTAGAGGTTAATAATGTTCATAACTACTCCAAATTTCATATCGATAGCATACGTAGTTCTCGAGATATTAAGTAATGTGACAGACAGACAGACAGACAGACAGACAGACAGACAGATAAACAGACAGGCAGACAGACAGACAGACAGACGGACAGAGCGGCACCATAAGGGCTCCTTTTGTACCTTTTTGGTACAAACCCTAAAAAGCCGGTACGGAACCCTAAAAAGTAGCTGATCAAGTAATTATTCTACTAGTTACTCCTGGATAATTAAAGCACTGACTTTTATGAAGTGCAATTTTCATAACTTGGCCACGTCGTGTGTGGATATGGATAATTTTTGTGATATTTATATATCCTATGGATAATGTTTCTGATATATCCTACGGATAATTTTTGTAACTTAAATAAAACTGATCTTCAGTCATCAACTCATCACACACGACACGAGGCGAAGTCATGAACTGTACGGACATGTGGTCGCATTCTGGACAGAGCGGGCAACGGAGTCATATTATCTACTAACTTCTTGTGATTGAATGAATAAATTCAAATTTTATATGATATTTAAAATAGCGATCAAAAGTATTTTGACAAACGTAAAAACTTCGATATAGCATGTGGCAATTTAATTCTTATTAAAGTAACCAATGGCTTAGACCTCCTGAAAACAGGTAAAAACTAATTAGGTACCTATCCCATTTCAAGGTATAGCAGGTCCTCGGTTGTTCTTCTAGACTTTTTGGACTGCCTTTGCCCCTAGTTATATTAAAACAATAAATTATATACTTTTATTAGTTTAAAAACTTTGGCACTACTTGAATAAAAATTATTACTTATGTTTTAGATAAATCATTTAATCGTTATTTATTTAATCATAAAATGTACCTAGGCGACTCTATTTCCCACTCTGTCCACATGTCCGTACACTAGACTTATGAAAATTATTGTTTCAATAGTCATACATACTTATGTACGAATAAATAAGTATTGATACTCTTTGTTTCATAACTGAATTAGATAATAATTGGACTCTTGAGACAGATTGAGTCGTTAAAGTACTAGTACCTACCTTTTAACAGTGCTATGCTGAATAGATTGAAACAAATTATACACGGTGAAATTATTTTTTTTTTATATCAGGATTTAATAAATAAATCAGGAGTTGAAAAATATTAAATACTAGCTTTTCCCGCGGCTTCGCTCGCGTTAGAAAGAGACAAAAAGTTAAAAATCACGTCAATTCGTCGCTCCGTTTTGCCGTGAAAAACGGATAAACAAACAGACAGACACTAACACTTTCCCATTTATAATATTAGTATGGATTAACATAAATATAATTCAATGCGTGAGGTCTCATGGAATTTACTTCACCACGTAATTAAATAACAGTTAATTATATCATTAAAATTAATAGCCACTGGATACATGGACACCCTACATTTATTAAAGGGAATTAGTTAGTATAAGTAGGTATGTCAAGAGCCATTGCATTTCAATGAAAATTTAATTTATTTTTTAAATTAGGTATGACAAAAAAATCTTAATTCCGTGCAAGTGCCACATAAAATGTGATCGCCATCGATTACTGAATAAGGAAAATTGGTTCCTGGTTACCGATTAAATTTCACCGTGTATACCTATCCTATCTATTAAGCATGAATTCTTCATGAAAGTTGCCTTACCAAGTGCACCGACGATTGTTTCCGAGAAAATGGGTTAATGGTTAGTCAATATAATCGATAGCTAAGAAATTAATAATTCAACAATGGTCTGGCACTAAAGCATCAACTGTCTCATGGCAGTCATGGCTTATATTTCAGAATCAGAATCAGAATGCTTTATTTGTAAAACATAGATACATATTAGATCTTAGGTCTATGAATGGTCTGAACAAACTATGTTTTGCCGGTTGGCATACAAATGTCAAAAAGGACGTGAGGCACGAGAGCAAATCCATACTAATATTATAAATGGGAAAGTGTGTGTGTCTGTTTGTTTGTCCGCCTTTCACGGCAAAACGGAGCGATGAATTGTCGTGATTTTTTAAGTGGAGACATAGATTAATTAAATAAACAAAGATTGGTAACTCAGTACATCGTGTAGCGACCTACTTAACGCGAGTTATCGTCGCTGGTACCTCTTAGTTTTCGAGTTATTTACAGATGGCGCTGTTTTCAATGTTGAAAAGTGCCACCTAGTGAGATAATAATTAATTACATTGCCGAGTAACAACATCTGAATATGATTCAATATTTTGAGCCGGCGGCACCTCGTTTTTTGGCTTAGGGGTTAGAGTATCTGACTTGCATTTTTGAGATCTCAGGTTCGAGACCCAGCTCCGGTTTTTTTTTAATGTGTTTTAAAAGAATTATGTTGTTGTTTTTCGCTTTTTTTATTTTTCTAGTTGAATATTAGAAAAATAAGTATGATGTGAAGTTGAATCATACAAAAGTAAGTATGAATTGTTCGCGCCTACTTGTTGTGTGTTTGAATCATAGAAAAGTAAGTATGAATTGTTCGCGCCTACTTGTTGTGTGTTTATAAAACCCATAGGCCCATAGGGAGGTACTTATCTACCTACTCTACTCTCCAATCACTTATGTGACGTTGTCTCTTTCCAAAGACCGATGTGCAAGTTTTATCGCCCTTTACTGTATTTATATAAATTTATCGGTACCCATAAGTATTAAAAATCTTTATTTAGGCACCTACAGCTATACAGTCAAGGAATTTGATTCCCTGCCCATTTAATAGAATCGTTGTTAGAAATACGTATATAGTATTTTATTTTATTCCATATATCTTTGGTTATACTTACCTAGTATTAAAATGTCAAATTACTTAGCACTGTTTTTGACTCGACCAAATTATGTAGGTTGCTTATAGGCGTATCGTCCGAAACTAAACTTAACACGTGTTTCTAATTTAGTAGCGTTGCTCATGTTTTATGCATCATCAAAGCAACGTCTTCATCTAGCTAGATCTTATGGTTTTTTGTGTTTCCTCGGAAGAAATCATTTATATTGGTCCCTAGTATCACTGTACAAAGTGGCTTGCTTTTTGCATAAAGTGCAGCTTTTTTGACCACAATTTCGCCGTAAGCCTTATATCTCTTTTCGTTTTTGTTTCACTATTGATAGCTAGCCAAGGCGCGTAAAACTAAATCCAGTGATAATTTTGTCTGTGACAAGAAATGAGAGGAATAGTTCCCGACATAGTTATCATTGTTATCAACAAACAATATTTCTTTAATCTTCACAAAACATTAAACTATTTGTTATAAGGGCCCGCGCAGACGGGCGACAAAGTCACTCGACGACTTTTTTGTCTCTGTCGTAACTCCTTGCGACAATTTCAAAGGTGCGCACACGGGAACGACAGCGATGCAACCACAGACTACTATGAAGATACTACGGACGCAACTTTTTCTTTTTTCATGAAATTAAGAGCCTATCCAAAAACATTTTTGGTACTTCAGAATAAGTGTTTAAAAGTTTTGATGAACTCGTTAGAATTTTACAACCCGGCATCGTTTTCCTCAATATTGTAGGACTATTCTTTTAAATTCTTGTCATATAAAGTCGGTCTTACCTCTACTTCTGAAGAATTGAAATTAAACGACAGGTATCAATGTCGACTTCAACAATCGGCATTTAAAATTATATTTTTTTTCGAATAATAACATACGTTTGCCCAGGCGGTTGAGTGATAACTGTCAAAATGACAACCGACCGGCGACTATTTTGTCACCGTGTGCGCACTTGCATTGAAACATGGAAATAGTGCATTACGATACAAGTGCGTAAAAATCGACACGAGTTACGAATTTCCTTTTCGCACGTGTATCGTACGACGTTTTTCAGTACAGATGGCCCTCCGAAGTTTAGACCTGACATATACTCGTAATGAACCACTTCTCGCACTAGTGCGTAAAAAAAACACCATCTGTACTGAAAATAAATATTTCAATGCATTTCAACACTTAGCATGATAATTAAGAAACTTTTCAAAGAATTTAATTAATAAAATTGACTTATAATATATTGTTTTATTCCACATTCATATATTTAAAAAAATCTGTCGTGCTGATATATGTAGCTGTTTGTGGTAAAACATTTTTATAGTAATAAAAATAAAATAATCTGAAAGTAATACTTCCGTCTTAGTGCGTTTTCACATTATACGATCCCATATCGGATGCAGGACCGATATCCCATATATTTAAGCCGCCATTTTTGATTTTCGCCTTTGAAATCCTTCCTGACATCCGCACTTAGGGTTGTAATATTTTACGTAGCATATTTTGCCTATTCTGGGATGTACGTCCAAGATAATTTAGAATAATCGTTAAAACTTGTGCAAAAAAAAAACAAATACTAATGATAATGAATGTGCATATTGAGAGTCAAGAGTATTGTACGCCAAATTCTGGCAGATTGTGATGTTACAAAATACTAACCCTATCATCAATTCATCATTTATAAAGTCGCCGTCAATAGAATTTGTGAACAATGTAAACAAACCTTGTACGTTGTCAAAATGTCTTTAATTTTCATTCTAACTCATTAGATACTGGCTAAATCCAACCTTTGAAATAATAAAATTGTGCTAAAATATTGATATTTTGTATAATGGTTTGTTTACATTGTTGGCAATTTCTATTGACAGCGATTTTAACTACTCACATTCGAACAATAAATAAATTGAATTTAAAACTTATCTTCAATATGCCAACTTTGTTTAGCATGCAGTGTTGTGCATCTTGCATACGCGCCATCTACCGGATTATAATGTTTGCTATTAGTCATCAAACGTACAAAACACTTCCCATGAATTGAATCTGATTCAAGTACCCGATTGGTAAAAAATGACTTAATTGTTTTTGTTAATTTCGGTGTTATATAGTGATAATGTTGTACGATCATGTTCCAAATTTTGAAATAATACGACTTAGGTCATTTAAATGAAATTATTTCGTGAATTGAACAATACCATTTGTTGCGAGAGTATAGTAATGCCATCTATTGTTTTTTTACGAGTCAAACATATAAAACGATGTACTGAGTTACACGTCTTCCTTTATTTAGTTTAGTCTATGGTGGAGATAGTTGAAGGGATGGAGAGTGACATAGGCTACTTTCTGTCTCTTATTAACGCGAGCGAAGCCGCGGGCAAAAGCTAGTGAATAATATTTGTCATCTACTTCAAATTTTTTATTTTTACGAAAGTGTAACTTACATAATAAATGTAATGTGAATGCATTACATAATTTACTTGCTTTCCTTGCTCGGTTATTACCTAATATTAGCGAGGCATAGATCAAGGATGTGGTAGTGATTCAAATATGTGGTACTCATGAGTTTAATCGTAGCTTTGGTTATGGGGTGATGACAAATAGGTACTTATGGGTATGAAGTCAAGGGTCAATGGAAACAAACTTGTTCGCTCTGGTTGTGGTTGTTGTCTTGGCAGATGTTACCCATGGCTTATGTTCTTACTTATACCCCTGCCTAGTACCTATTTGGAGTGAAGTCAAATATTCTATTTATTCTTTATTTGTTATATTTTATTTATTATGTTTATTTATTATTCTCCGCTACCTAGGTTGTCTGGAAGAGATCGGTCTTTAGCGATAAGACCGCTTTTTGGTTTACCTCTTAAGTTGTTGTTTATATTTACTACTAGCTTTTGCCCGAGCTTCGCTCGTGTTAGAAAGAGACAAAAAGTAGCCTATGTCACTCTCCATTCCTTCAACTATCTCCGCTAAAAAATCACGTCGATTCGTCGCTCCGTTTTGCCGTGAAAGACGGACAAACAAACAGAGACACACACTTTCCCATTTATAATATTAGTATTGATGTTACATCCTGTATTGAGGTGTGCAATAAAGAGTATTTCTATTGTATTGTATTCTTGTTATAAGAGATGATGATATTATCGTAAAATAGTCTCGTTAATTGGTCGTACCTATACAATTATTTTACTACTTATATTTTATTATGCCTTACATTTTGAACACTGAAATCTCAAAAGTAGACCTAAATACTTGTATGCTTGACGTATTGAACGATTGCATTTTTTCCACAGGAAAAATCTTCTTTCCATTCATTCGCATGCTGAACTATTATTATTTAGTACCTTATGCATATATTATCTTTCCTTATGTATACATTTTGTAATGTGTTTAGGTCATCTGTATAAGTCAACGCGATCGTCTATGATAAGTGAACACTTAAACAGCTACCATTTAGGTATGCATGTATAAATACATGTAAGATATTACTATTAAGTACGAGATTTCCTTTGGCATCCATATGATATGCTTGCTATGTACGAATACTTAGGTATAATACCATAGAAAACATCCATAACTGAGCAAGAAATATTTGTGCTAAACACACAATTCAACGAATGCGCTACCGAAGCTAAACGGATACCTCAAATTTCTCACAGAGCAACTAGTAGGGATTAGTCTCGTAACTTTCATGCCGATGACATCAATTTGACGTCACGCTACATATAGAATGATTCAAATAATTCTATTGTAATAATTAATTATTAATCATTATTCATTAATCAATTTAATCGATTACAAATGACTTCAAAAGTAAGCTATTCATACGTGGAACCGATTTAGATTTAGTTTTTTTTTGTCTGAAAGCTAAGTTAGTCGGGAGTGTTCTAAGTCATGTTTCATGAATCATCGGTCTACTATGTCTAGATCGGGGGTTATTTCAAAACTTTAATTTTGTGGTTATTCTTTCATATATTTCTGTCGTAGGCATAGACTAAACTAAATAAAGGAAGACGTGTAACTCAGTACATCGTTTTATATGTTTGACTCGTAAAAAAACAATAGATGGCATTACTATACTCTCGCAACAAATGGTATTGTTCAATTCACGAAATAATTTCATTTAAATGACCTAAGTCGTATTATTTCAAAATTTGGAACATGATCGTACAACATTATCACTATATAACACCGAAATTAACAAAAACAATTAAGTCATTTTTTACCAATCGGGTACTTGAATCAGATTCAATTCATGGGAAGTGTTTTGTACGTTTGATGACTAATAGCAAACATTATAATCCGGTAGATGGCGCGTATGCAAGATGCACAACACTGCATGCTAAACAAAGTTGGCATATTGAAGATAAGTTTTAAATTCAATTTATTTATTGTTCGAATGTGAGTAGTTAAAATCGCTGTCAATAGAAATTGCCAACAATGTAAACAAACCATTATACAAAATATCAATATTTTAGCACAATTTTATTATTTCAAAGGTTGGATTTAGCCAGTATCTAATGAGTTAGAATGAAAATTAAAGACATTTTGACAACGTACAAGGTTTGTTTACATTGTTCACAAATTCTATTGACGGCGACTTTATAAATGATGAATTGATGTCCTCTTTCCACACAATCCATCCATCGTTGATAGGGTTAGTATTTTGTAACATCACAATCTGCCAGAATTTGGCGTACAATACTCTTGACTCTCAATATGCACATTCATTATCATTAGTATTTGTTTTTTTTTTGCACAAGTTTTAACGATTATTCTAAATTATCTTGGACGTACATCCCAGAATAGGCAAAATATGCTACGTAAAATATTACAACCCTAAGTGCGGATGTCAGGAAGGATTTCAAAGGCGAAAATCAAAAATGGCGGCTTAAATATATGGGATATCGGTCCTGCATCCGATATGGGATCGTATAATGTGAAAACGCACTAAGACGGAAGTATTACTTTCAGATTATTTTATTTTTATTACTATAAAAATGTTTTACCACAAACAGCTACATATATCAGCACGACAGATTTTTTTAAATATATGAATGTGGAATAAAACAATATATTATAAGTCAATTTTATTAATTAAATTCTTTGAAAAGTTTCTTAATTATCATGCTAAGTGTTGAAATGCATTGAAATATTTATTTTCAGTACAGATGGTGTTTTTTTTTACGCACTAGTGCGAGAAGTGGTTCATTACGAGTATATGTCAGGTCTAAACTTCGGAGGGCCATCTGTACTGAAAAACGTCGTACGATACACGTGCGAAAAGGAAATTCGTAACTCGTGTCGATTTTTACGCACTTGTATCGTAATGCACTATTTCCATGTTTCAATGCAAGTGCGCACACGGTGACAAAATAGTCGCCGGTCGGTTGTCATTTTGACAGTTATCACTCAACCGCCTGGGCAAACGTATGTTATTATTCGAAAAAAAATATAATTTTAAATGCCGATTGTTGAAGTCGACATTGATACCTGTCGTTTAATTTCAATTCTTCAGAAGTAGAGGTAAGACCGACTTTATATGACAAGAATTTAAAAGAATAGTCCTACAATATTGAGGAAAACGATGCCGGGTTGTAAAATTCTAACGAGTTCATCAAAACTTTTAAACACTTATTCTGAAGTACCAAAAATGTTTTTTGGATAGGCTCTTAATTTCATGAAAAAAGAAAAAGTTGCGTCCGTAGTATCTTCATAGTAGTCTGTGGTTGCATCGCTGTCGTTCCCGTGTGCGCACCTTTGAAATTGTCGCAAGGAGTTACGACAGAGACAAAAAAGTCGTCGAGTGACTTTGTCGCCCGTCTGCGCGGGCCCTTATAACAAATAGTTTAATGTTTTGTGAAGATTAAAGAAATATTGTTTGTTGATAACAATGATAACTATGACGGGAACTATTCCTCTCATTTCTTGTCACAGACAAAATTATCACTGGATTTAGTTTTACGCGCCTTGGCTAGCTATCAATAGTGAAACAAAAACGAAAAGAGATATAAGGCTTACGGCGAAATTGTGGTCAAAAAAGCTGCACTTTATGCAAAAAGCAAGCCACTTTGTACAGTGATACTAGGGACCAATATAAATGATTTCTTCCGAGGAAACACAAAAAACCATAAGATCTAGCTAGATGAAGACGTTGCTTTGATGATGCATAAAACATGAGCAACGCTACTAAATTAGAAACACGTGTTAAGTTTAGTTTCGGACGATACGCCTATAAGCAACCTACATAATTTGGTCGAGTCAAAAACAGTGCTAAGTAATTTGACATTTTAATACTAGGTAAGTATAACCAAAGATATATGGAATAAAATAAAATACTATATACGTATTTCTAACAACGATTCTATTAAATGGGCAGGGAATCAAATTCCTTGACTGTATAGCTGTAGGTGCCTAAATAAAGATTTTTAATACTTATGGGTACCGATAAATTTATATAAATACAGTAAAGGGCGATAAAACTTGCACATCGGTCTTTGGAAAGAGACAACGTCACATAAGTGATTGGAGAGTAGAGTAGGTAGATAAGTACCTCCCTATGGGCCTATGGGTTTTATAAACACACAACAAGTAGGCGCGAACAATTCATACTTACTTTTCTATGATTCAAACACACAACAAGTAGGCGCGAACAATTCATACTTACTTTTGTATGATTCAACTTCACATCATACTTATTTTTCTAATATTCAACTAGAAAAATAAAAAAAGCGAAAAACAACAACATAATTCTTTTAAAACACATTAAAAAAAAACCGGAGCTGGGTCTCGAACCTGAGATCTCAAAAATGCAAGTCAGATACTCTAACCCCTAAGCCAAAAAACGAGGTGCCGCCGGCTCAAAATATTGAATCATATTCAGATGTTGTTACTCGGCAATGTAATTAATTATTATCTCACTAGGTGGCACTTTTCAACATTGAAAACAGCGCCATCTGTAAATAACTCGAAAACTAAGAGGTACCAGCGACGATAACTCGCGTTAAGTAGGTCGCTACACGATGTACTGAGTTACCAATCTTTGTTTATTTAATTAATCTATGGTCGTAGGTACAGTCAACAAATTTGAATCCTAGGCCACTGTAGAACCTTTGCACAGTAAACGTCAATGTGATTTCTGTGTCAAATAGAACACTGTGTCAATAAGACAGGGTTCTAGATTGGTCTAGGATTCAAATGGTTTACGTACATCATTTCATCATTCACTTGCATTCGTTTCGAATGATCATCACTCACACAGTTCATCCACCTTTTCTTCGGCTCTCCTCTCCCGATTTTCATTGGTAAGTAATACTTAAGTACTTCGTGACATGACTTTCATCCCTCCGCATCACATTACTTACTTTTTTCTGTTATTAGGTGCAACTTTCAGGCTTCCTTAATATACTCATTTATCAATAACTTAAAGTAGATACTCCTGTCAAACCACGCATTAACCGTAACAATGTTCTCATCTGCTACGTGCAGTGTCTTCAGGGCCTGACCCTCTGATTCATACATGAAAAAAAGACTATATTTTTATAACCCAACAATTTGGTACAAGTAACATCTCACAAAAGGAAGAATTTTCACACTAAGTACTTACATTAATGTATTGTTCACGATGGGTTACAAAAAAAATCGTCCTTAGAACCAACATTACGGGGGTTATTTGTTAGTTAGTAAATTAGCTTAGTTTCCGGTGTCTTCTGTACAGTCTGACCAAAAAGTAAAAAGTAAAAATAATTAAAAAGTGGCAACATCGTAGCGTCGTCCCGTTTTCTCACACTTATTGATTTGAAAGGGTGACACTACAATGTTGCCACTTTTTACTCTTTTTGGTCAGACTGTAATGGGAACTTATTTAATAGGCTACTTGACCCTTTTTTAAAGTCTGTCTTATTCTTATATTATTAATTACTGTCCAACTAACTGAAAAAAATATTACCATATTTTAGTACGACTTGAAAACCGCAAAAAACATGTTTAAAATATACTTTCACTTAATCAGGCAAAAACAAAATTAGCCATGTTAATCAATAGATTGTCTGTACGTCTGTCTGACAAAGTATGAGGCATAAAGTTCATTATGTCAGTGATTGACTCGACATAAAGTTAGGTTCTATGACGTCCCTACATGGCTGACAGCGTTTTCGGTGGCCTAAGTTAAAAATAGTACATTACATCAGAGGCCGGGAAAATGAGGATTTCCGGCCAAGTGGGTATATACGGTCGAGCGAGCGTGCGAGCGAGGCCGGATAGGGATACGAGGCCGGGAATCCGTTTTCACGCCGAGGCATGTATAGTACATACATACATACATACAATCACGCCTGTATCCCATAAAGGGGTAGGCAGAGCCCATGAAACTACTAAAGCTTCAGTGCCACTCTTGGCAAACAAAGGGTTGAAAGAAAACGAAACTGTGACATTGCAGTGACAGGTTGCCAGCCTCTCGCCTACGCCACAATTTAACCCATATCCCATAGTCGCCTTCTACGACACCCACGGGAAGAAAGGGGGTAGTGAAATTCTTAACCCGTCACCACACAGGCTAGTATGCACAGGCATGTATAGTGCTTTTCTCAAACATACAATGAAATAAAAATAAAATGCTCTAAAGGACAATATTTTATAAAAAAAAGTTACTTTGCAGGCCTAGGCCTAAAAAATAATATGAAATCCCTTTACAGTCCTCTCGAGTTGTTGCGCCCAAAAAGCGATACTTCCCAGTCCATTTTAAGGAACGTAAAGACAATATTTCATTGCATGTTTGAGAAAAAAATATTACACACATTTTTAATCGAAAATACGTAGTCATCATACACTTTTAATACCCAAAATTATAGACATTGGTTTCTTATGTCAAATACTACAGAAAACAATTATTTCTTGTGCCAAATTCTATATGAGTCTAGTAGCCTATTGTAGGTAACTGGCCACTTCTGAGTGAAATGGGAGATAGTGTTAAACGCAGGTTAAACGTCTTGTCAGTTGAAGTGGCTGAGAATGGCTGAGATACGCGTCATACTCGTGAACGGGCCGTCTGTGAAGACCGGTCTGTTTAAGCTTACTGGGGCTGTTATAACTTAGTAACTTTAATTCAAATTTTTATTAAATTAGGACACTTTGTTCGGTTGTCGTTTGTTTCCTTTCTTTTAGTGAATATTTTAAATATATGATTTTGACTCATGGAGACCATATACATCTCTAAGGCCCTCCGCTCACGAGGCTACTCTCAAGCGACTTTCGTCTCATACGCGTATGATACGCGTCGCTCGTGAGTAGCCTGCATACAAATTAACGTCGCTCCGCACACGACGAGACGCGTCTACGACCCGTATGCTACCAGTCGCACGCGACTGTCATTGCTGGTCGCACGCTACTCGAGTCGCATGCACGTTGCAAACAAAAATGGCGGTGGATCAAAAGTTTAATATTCGATTTTGTCCAAGAAGTGGAAAATTATCCGTGTTTGTATAATTATAAGCTGCCAGAATATATGAGAAAAGATGTGGTGGAAAAGGCGTGGAATGATATTGGCAAAAAAATGAATATGACAGGTCAGTATAGGTATTATATTTTGTTTTTATGAAATGAAGGGTTTATTTACCTACTATTATTACATTAACCTACTACAAACTATGAAGGGGTGAGTGATAAATAACGTCACGATTCTGAATTCATCGTGTTTCGCCTTCTAAATAGTACTACCTAGCTAATAGTAGTAGGTAGGTATACCAACCAAATATTACGTAACTTGAAAACATGTTTTTTTGTTTGTGTAGATATTTTGCTGTTTTTAGTGTAATTTGGTAGGTTTAGGTCTAAAACGAATGGAACAATATAATGTTGCACTGCAAATGATAAAAATCGTCTCAGTTGCGTAGCACTGTGTGCGGAAACGAGTAGCATACCAGTATGCAACCATGAATTGCATTGCAATCGCGTCGCTTGAGAGTAGCCTCGTGAGCGGAGGGCCTAAGGAGAATTAGATTAAGTAGATATACATTTTATTTTTAGTTGTGACATTTAGAGTCAATTAGCTTTGCACCTCTAAAGTAATTTTAGACTTTTTTTTGTATTTGTACTTTTTATATTAAAATTTAGTGTAGTTCTTGGTTGTAATTCGACATTAGAGACCTTCTACATCTCTAATTAATTGTATAGAGTTAACTTTAGTTAGAACTTAGAATTAGTATATAATAGTATCAATTGTAATTTCAACTCAATTTTAAATATTTTTTAGATACCTATGTACATGTGACGTGTAAAAGTGCCCCTGTGGCCTATTTGCTGAATAAATTATTTTGATTTTTTTTTAAGTTCAGTTCAATTCCAAGGGCCATACTTTCGGTCGTGTTTTTATTTTATCGCCGCTCGTTTGGAATTTGCTCTTTTCCGCATTTTTCATATAGATATTCCAGATAAAACTTTTATGAAGGCGGTTTACTGCTTTTTCTGACACGAACCCTAGTACGTGTTAACGTCCTATCTATTCCATAGGCAGGTATCTGCATATAACAATTTAATTTTTTCTACTAGTCTGTATCTTGTTATATAGTTACCTAGGTACATTTTAATTCATAGGTAATTCAATTGCTATGACTGAAAAATAATGTTATTGATGTTTTGTAGTAGAAATGGGCCGAATATTCGGTATTCGGCTTATTCGGCAAGTTTTTAAATTTTCGAATTGGCCGAATAATTAGGTTGCATTGCCGAATAAACAAAGTAAATAACTAATAAAGATCTTACGTATTCCGTTGGATAATAAGCTCCAATTTTAGTAGCTTTCGAAGGAACTACTAAAAAGTGATAACCTATGCGTCAAAATGTAAATACAATTGTTTTGTAAAAAAGTTCAAAAACCGTAGTTTAAGAGTTGAGAAGAGTTCAGAGTTGTTTTAACTAATTTTTAGTTGTCCACTAAATCATAAGAACATAGTTGTAGTAACATATGTAACCATTATCAATCATTTAATAGTTTTAATCTTAACATCCGCCTTAAAAATAAGGCTTAACCGAATATTCGGCCGAATGTTAGGTTCGGTAAGAGCTGAACCGAATGTTCGGCCGAATATTCGTATTCAGCAAAGTCCATATTCGGCCCATCTCTATTTTGTAGTAAGTTTTAGAGGACAGTGCATAACGGTTGCAGTGTCATCAACTCATCATTGTCATCAACATAGTTGCATTTTGACCGTATTGGTCAACGTCAGAAGTTCAGAACATCACTCAACATAATTTTATGAAAGAACCGATACTTTTAACGGCGACAGATGACTGATATTGTAAATATATTTGCTTGTTAACCCCGACGCAAAAACAACGGGGAGTTATAATTATAAGTAACTTTGACGTGTCTGTCTGTTTGTGTGTGGCATCGTAGCTCCCGAACGGATAGACCGATTTCCATTTTTTTTTGAAAGCTGAATTAGTTGGGAGTGTGGGCTGAATGCCATGTTTCAAGAAAATAGGTCTACTATATCGGGTTTTTATTCAAAATTTTAATTTTGTGGTTAGGTTAGGTACCTATAGTTAGATAGGTTTGTGGAATGTTGATTAGGTTCGTTGTAGTAAATTTTATTAAATCCGATAGGTACCTAGTTACGATGTAGGTAGGTTTTACTAGGAAAAACGTATAAGGTGCCTAGAATCATATTTCGCTCGCTCGAACATACATATTCCAATTATGCATTAAATACCTATGAATTTCTCAATACGGATCAAACTTCCTATTAAATTTCATTCGCTGAGCGTAGATTTTGTTGCTAATAATAATTTAAATATGTTGTACGGGACATTTCGTAGAAGTGGCGAAGGTCGCCGCTGGGATTCGGCGGACAGGAAGCCGGGTCCCCATTGGACCGGCGGGCCCGGGGCGGAGCCGCGGCCCGCGCACCCTGGCCCATAGTTTTATTACCCATCAATCTCTTTATTATTTACTCAACTATGTATAACTACCACAATGTATACAAGTGAAAATCCAGTTAATAAACAAAAGTTTAATTTTTGAAAGGCGCTAGCATACAGAATTGCTAATCTAAGAGCACATTCGCAAAAAGCAGTATTCTCAAGAACAATTAAACGAAGACGACGAGTTGACGGCTGAAGATGCTTGCTGAAACAATAAGTAAGTACATAATATTATATGAGTTATGAAATGCTGTAATTGGTTAGGTCCGTGGTGTTGTTGGCTGCCCGGTGCGGCGCTAGTAGGCAGCGCGGAGCGCGCGCGGGCGCGGGGGGGACGTCCGCTCGCGGATTGCCCAATTCCAGCCGCGCGAGCGACCGCCTCGACGATTATTTCAATTTCGTCATGCTGTATGTAGGTGCGATGACTCAAACTGTACCTACGCTTACGACACCGGTATTCCGGCTGTGCAAGACATTATTATAAATAAACCGCAACTATACAACCTTTTAACTAATCATGTCGGGGGAGTAGTTACATGTTAAATTAACAAAGAAAACAACTTATAACTAAGTGAACATTAAATGTGCCAATTAAACATGCTCTATATCAGATCAGACATGTAAACAATTATTTTCGTAAGTTGGCCGTCTTTAGCAGAAAATTCAGTGATTTCGCAGCCGAATTGAATAGACAGCTTGCGTAATCTCCGAGGTCACTGCGAGACTGGGCCTGGCGCCGGCAGCTGCAGCGGGCGCGCCGCGAGCCCGCGACGGGTGCATGCCGACCATATAGGAGAGAGAAAAAGACTGACTGATAAGTGGTAAAGTCGCGTCAATTTCTCTCCCCGACACGACTGACATTTGGTTCTTCTCTTCAAGCGGCTTCTTCGAGGTAAAGATCTTCATCGGCAGCTGTAAACTAAATAGCAATTCAAACGATGTATTTCCCGCGATGAAAACATTGAATCTGTTTACCACCGAAACTGACTATCAACTAGTTTAAGGGCGCACACTTCGAGACTTGAGGACGAGTAATTGTAAATAATTGTAGAGCGCGCGAAGCGATTCGATCGCGTGACATTACGCTCACCAAACTAATGAATGAGTTAAAACATATCGCTCAATTGATATAAAAAAAAAAATATCAAAATGGCGGCGGCACATTGCGGAAGTTATAAAAGTAGGTCGCGAACATCTCACATTTTTTTAATTATCCATTAGGATTTATTTAGATGAAAGCACTTCCTTAGTTATCACCAATAATATATATCTCACAATTATTTCGGATCTATTCACTAGAAAACTTGTTAAATTAATAAGTTAGAGTTCAAAGTTAAACAAGTGTCAACTGTTAGAACGAAGTGAGCAAGCGTTGCGGACGACGTCCAAAAGGCGAATGTAGGCGCGTAGCATAACGACATCGTAGTGGCAGTCGGTGCGGAGGGGGCGGCGGCGGGCGCGCGCGGGGCGGCTGCGCGCGCAGAGAAAGGACGCAAGTGGTGATGTAATCGCGATCGATGCACTCCGCTCCGCGCGACGCAACCGCTGCGCACCGTCAGCGGGCCACGACAACCCACCAGCGAGAATTAAACCTAACTGACACAAGCCCGTCGTCGCGCGCCTAAGCGACTAATCACTAGTCGGACCTAACTACTGGTATCGCCGTCTGATGCTAACTAAGACGGAACTGCTTATCGGCAGCAAGCCTTACAGCTTTGTCTCTCGAATGTGCAAAGAAGCGGGAGACGAACCGCGCAGGTCAGTGAACCCTCCTGTGACACGTGCTTGACTCACCTCCACGTGCACTGTTAACTCTCGCTGCGCGTGAACTCGCAGAGGCAGTCGGGATACGAGCTCTTGGCTAGAAGAGAGAAACAGCTAAGATAATGTTGTAGCGTTTAGTATTGATCAGCAGAGCGCGCGCCGCGCCGCGAGCGTTCGGCCCGTCCTCGTGGCTCTCCGCTAGCGCTCGGCTGCTATCTAGGTCACACGTGGAAACGTTATCCCCACCACGGCGGCCTTGGCTTACTTTGGGCCAAATGGCATAGCACCTCCCCTTCTCTGTGGCGCTCGGAGACAGGCGCGCCACTAACTCTTCTATGCCGCTTTACCTATTACTACAAGGCGACTCTACGACTTCGTCTCTCTTGTGCAATACAATGTTCACTATAGATAACATTAATAAAGTAAGAGTAAAATAAAATTGACATGGATTTAAAAATATACATATTCGCAATTCATACGCTAACTATTATATTGTTGAAGAGGGATATACAAAAAAGGTTACATACATCGCTGTGTGTGTGTAGTTTGTATGTGTAGTTAAATACCTAAGTATAAGATAATAAACAATTATGTAATTATTTCGTTCGGAACACTCCTACTTGCACGACTGTATTGTATGTTACTGATGTTAAATTGTTGATAAACTTGACTCTATCTACCTATATTTTGTCAGATACATGAGTATCAACTTCCCGCTGATATGACTAATTCTAAATCGCGAACTATTTAACGTTTATTGTGCGTAACCAACTATACAATAGAGCGTACTAAATATTTAAATAATCCATACATAGAGAATTAGCAAAGTATTTAATTAGTATTTAGAAGGTCACGCTCTTGCTCCGTCCTATTGCATGCATAGTATCCCATAGCCTCTGGAATCTCCTTCTATACATAGAAGTACTTACTACATTATAGTAGTAGTAATACTAACAGTAGAACTGCATAATTATGCCTAGGAATTATTCCTGGGGGGCGATTTTTGAATCTCGCATACGGGATTTTGTCACTAAAATACCGGTTGAAAACTGTGACTTGCTTATTATTTTCAGTGACAATTTTCTGAATTCGAACGCGTGAGACTCAAAAATCGGACCCCTGTATTCATATAGTTCCTGTCTCATAGTTTTAGAATCTAAAGCGCCAAAAAGGAAGTTACCTTGATAAAATATTAAAAAATGGTCTGGAATAAATTAATTTAAATTGTTACCTACAATTCGCTGATTCTAATGTTATAAATATAAACCTTCTATTTATTTTTTAGTCGTATAGTAGTATTTATTAGTCATAAAAACATCTATAACGATTTAACTTAGTAATATTTATGCAATTACAGAGTAGGTTCAATTTAAGGAACAAAAGGTATTTTCAAAACGTAAAAATAAAGTTCGAATCACTCCGCGGCATCGGCAGTTTTTATAAAAACTCAAGTTGGAATACTGGGAGATATATAAATATAATCTAAATCCGTAGCTACCTGAGCATTCACAGGAATTAGTGGTAAATAACAGGAGAATAGTTCGGCGGCGAGCTGGGCCGGGGGCGTGACGACCGCCTACCCTCCCCCTTACATTTTTTGTGCATGATAAATAGGTCCCACTAATTTTGAGAAAAAAACGGTTCAGAGTTTGATAAGCCAAACCGTCCACGAAAGCAAGTCTTGAATATGTCTCTTACACAATTTCATTTGTATTATAAGTTCTACGTAATTATTTTAACACAAAAGCGATCAAAATTAATTAATAACTTTCTGATTTACAAACGCAACGCGAACGTAATGTGGCTAAGTCGGTATCTGCAATCGGACATCCCACGGAGGCCCCCTCGTATAAAACTCACTGGTGATGATGAAAACGACGTTTCGAGCGACCTCGTTCCGATCTAGGACGGCACCCGAAATAACTAGGGCACTGTTACTGCGCAGCCGCACCAGCGCCGCGTGGTTATAGTACTAGTACTGCCGACCGAAATACGAGGAACCCTCACCGCCTTCAGCCGCACCACTGTTTTGTACCGAACCCCTTTAGATAAGGCGACGGCTCAGGCCTAAATAATTTGGTCTAAATCGTTAGCGAAATCGACCTACCCTACACTGCGGCAATCTTATGTACAGAGCAGAACAATAAAATGAAGTAAAATATTCGAGACTGTCGGCTTTTACTACGGAGAGCATGTCAACTTTCGATGTTTACGCTAATTGACATTCAACCTTTTTCCTCTTTTTAGCTACAAAAATGTATATCGCATTATATCAGTTTTCATGTAGGTACAGAATATGATGATATGATCACTGATCACTGATACGATTTTATAAATTCTAAGTTGATAGTATTTTAACCTACCACGCAAGCAAACCTACCTCAATTTGTCAAGTGATTATTTTAGCTCTACATGACTTAAACCGTTCTTCTAATCTAAATAATACTTAATTATTTAGTACTTAACTTATTGTAATTTTCCGACCATGATCAAATTGAGATATACAAGTAATTAGGTAAGAAAATGGAGCTCCGTGAACTAGTCTTTATGCAGTGTTTGATATCGCAGTGTATAAAATTGTTATTATGTAAGTGCCTACTGTTTTAGGAAGCCGTTGTTTTATTATTATAAGTGTTGTAATCTAACTAAATACATTGCAAATCTAGGCCCGCAGCAAGTTCGGCTCTCTTCAACTAGCTAGGTTGCTCTAAAACTTCGTATTTTCAATAGGATAATATAAATCTTATCCTAGTAATATAATATCTTATGATATGACGGCCATAGTAATTTTAAATTACCATCAAATTAAATACATTTTCATACAAAAAAATATTTTTTAATCCATTACTTTATTTTAAAAGCGAGTTAAAGAGGTATAAGTAATTACTCAATTCAACACATATGAATACTATTGTAATTATGTAGTTGCAAAGTTTCATTACAAAACAAAACGTAGTTTTAAAAGACGTACGAAAGTTCTTTTGTATGGCATGGTGAAATTTACACTAAAATCAAACTTGATTTCATTATTGACATGTGGTTTCAGGAGTTCAGGCCTAGTGATAGTAGTGACATAATACAGGTACTTACTTACATATGTTTGCAAAATTGAAGTGTTCGTTTGCTAAAGTTACATTTAGGTACTAGCAGTAAAAAATGAAAAAAATACGACATACCTACCTACCTACTAGTTTAGTAACAATTATAACATTTCCTCCAATGCCTTAAATGTGCATCTGAATCAATTTGTCCTTTAGGCACATTAGTATTGCTGCGGTGGTTAGAAAATAGGGCTTATGTTCTGGACACAAAGTTACATATGGCTTGGTAAGTATTTTAAGATAAACCTTTTGAGGAATCCTAGTTTATTATAACATTAATAATCAATTCAAAATGTGGTAGGTAAATAACATTGTAGTGTCACCCTTTCGAATAAATATAATATACTAGCTTCTGCCCGCGGCTTCGCTCGCGTTAGAAAGAGACAAAAAATAGCCTATGTCACGTTCCATCCCTTCAGCTATCTCCACTTAAAAAATCGCGTCAATTCGTCGCTCCGTTTTGCCGTGAAAGACGGACAAACAAACAGACACAAACACTTTCCCATTTATAATATTGAGTATGGATACTCTGTCAGTAAATAAGAACAAAGAAAACTATATGCATCCTTTTCTTTAGGGTGCTAGAGAAAAGGATACCTATAGTCTTCTTGGTTCTTATTTACTGACAGACTTGTTTAACAGAGATTATGTAAGAAAACGAGACGACACTACTAATAAAAATCAAAATAAGTATGAATACAATTCAATGGAAATTACTAAGCATTCAGGTCGACGTATAAAAAAATACAATGGCGGTAAGAAAATGTTGTACCTAAGAATTTTTTTCCTTTTTGTATGTAACTACGTCTTAGGCAAACAAGCATGTGGCTCGCCTGATAGTAAGCGGTCACCGTTAGCTGTAATAGTGGAGATCGCTAGCAACATTACTCAACAGCATGAGGACAAGCACTTTATATCACATTAACACCCACAGTCTCATTTTGTTAAATATATGTAGGTACCTATCAATGCACTTTAATGTGAGCATAACCTGTATTTATGACAAAAATTACAAAATAAACTTGGAATGTATTAACTAAATCCAAAATATAACGATTGCTTCATAAAATGTACCAACTTATACCCTCCGTCTCATTTTGTTAAATATATGTAGGTACCCATCAATGCACTTTAATGTGAGCATAGCCTGCAGATATTTATGGCAAAAATTACAAAATAAAACTTGAAATGTATTAGGGCCATTTTTTTTTTCAAATTTGTCCACCCCACTTTTTTTTGGGATTTGGAAATTTTTATGTGGTTTCCACTCAGAATCGCGAGCTCTTTCAATTCTAATAGGAGAAAAAAGAGTCTCAAGGTTTTTTTCCCATTCCGTTACCATTTTTTCATACATTTTGTATAGTGGTAAGGGATCATCCATTAATTACGTCACACTAAAAATCATGATTTTAGACCCCTCCCCCCCTCCTTGTCACAGCTGGTCACATTTCTTAGACTCCCCCCTCCCTAGTGTGACGTCACATATTTACATGTAGCAATTATTGAATAAAAACAGCGGTTAGAAATCAATCTTTTTCCATTTATGTGCTTGAATTATTCTTTACCACACCAACAGGTAAAGGCTCTCATGATACTTCAAAAAACGAATGACAAAGTTTCATTTTATCTACAAGAGTGCAAAGTAATTTCATGGTCATTTTAACTTGATATCCACGGGTATGGCTAGTAGAATAAACGTTTAAATGATTATTTTGACTCTTAAATATTAAAAAAATGAATCAAGCTAAATTGTTTGATGTTTTGCAGTTAATATTTTCCACCTGTTGGTGTGTGTGTGTGTGTGACAAATGTATATAACCTACGTGCTTTGAAACCCCTGCAAAACAATTGGTATCTTTTATAACAGGATGCAGAGCCGAAAATAGGTGATAGTCCATTTAGATCATTTTTTAGCTATATGGTAACTTAGACAAATTTTAGTTTATTTATCGGCCGAAGTAATCACTCCAATATTTTTTTTTATGTTATTCAATTTTTAAATCACTGTAGTTTGTTTTTCTTTTGACACATATATTTCAAATTTATTTTATAGTATACGATAGACATTTTACAATACGAAATAAAACCAAAACAACTTAATACAGTAACAAGAGTACGCTTATCGATTTAGTCTGAAATTTTGGAGATTTCGCCGAAAAGTTAAAAAAAAACCACGAATCAAATTTTGTCCAAGACATAGCTAAAGAATGTTCTAAATGGCCTAGACTATCGCCTACTTTCGGCTTTTCATCCGGTTAACGAACTTCCTGTATTTGTAATTTTGTATATATGTATGCTTATGAGGTTTTCATACAGTAACAGTTTAAAGTTCGTGTTTTAACCCTTAGATTATGAAAGATTTTGAAATGTGACGTCACGAACTTTAGGACCCCTCCCACCCCCATGTCACACATTGTCACACTTCGCCGACCCCCTCCCTCCCCCTTAACGTGTGACGTAATTTATGGATGATCCCTAACGGAATGGAAGGTTCGAAAAAATGTATGGAAATCTTGGGACATTTTTTTTCTCTTATCAGGATCGAAAGAGCTCGCGATTCTGAGTATTAATCGCGTAAAAAATACCCATGTTACAAAAAAAGTGGGACAACTTTGAAAAAATGGCCCATTAACTGAATCCAAAATATAACGATTGCTTCATAAAGTAGTCAGTAGTGTAGTTATGTATGCGTGTGCTTTGGATATATACGGATGACGTAGGTAGTGGGTACGAGTGAGCGAACAAAGAACCCGTCACACGGAATGCAGAGTGTGTATTCTGTGTATACAAAGAGTTTCAAACAAATGAAACTGAAACTCATTACTGTACTGTAGCGGCTTTGTCTATGTACTCGTACACTTAACCCGACCACTGCTTTACGATTGACCTTGTCAACCGATTAGCTGCAAGCAACCGCAGCTGCTTTGGTACTACAAAGGTGCTTACTCTTCCAGTCCGTTTAATAATAAAAATTTATTAATCAGAACCACAACGTTTCATAGATTTTTTTTTATGCTATTCTTAAGTGAGTTTTCACATTATCCGATCCGATATCGGATGTCGGAAGGATTTCCATGGAAAAATTTCAAGATGGCGCCTGTATGAACGAAATTCGGATCCGACATCCGATATCGGATCGGATAATGTAAAAACTCACTTAGGGAAAGCAAAAAAAAAATCTATGAAACGTTGTGGTTCTGATTACTTATTTTTATTATTTAAACTAACTGTTAAATTAAAGATTAGTTTATATACATGTATCCATACTTCCATACTTAATATTATAAATGGGAAAGTGTGTGGGTTTGTTTGTACGTCTTTCACGGCAAAACGGAGTAACGAATTGACGTGATGTTTTAGTAGAGACAGTTGAAGGAATGGAGAGAGACATTGGCTACTTTTTTCTCTTTCTAACCCCCCACTTCCCTAAAATGGGGGGTGGAAGTTTGTATGGAGCATACCGCAATTTTCTAATTTAAAATTTAAAAGAAAATGCGTTTTAAACATCTAAGTTAGTTTTCCTTTGTGGACCTAATTAGTAGGTAGGATACAGTTAGTAACTACAGCATTTTCCAGACCTTTGACTTTAGAACTTTGACTAGGAAATTTTATTTGCTTTAGGTACTAAGTAAGTACCTAAGTGTCTACGTATGTATGTGTAACGATTGCACGTGTATGCAATAATATTGGTAGATTAATAACAATACATTTCCGTATCATTAAACAAAACATATTTCAAAGCCATGAGAATGTTATACAATAGCTGAATAACTAAACCTACTGCTAGCCGTTAAAAGGACAGTTATGTCAATTGAATCTACTGTACAGGAAAATGATTAAGTAACTAAGCAATTACGTATTTCCATGGAAATATGGAAGATTTCCACAGTATCTAACTGTACGATAATTGCGACGTATCTAAAGAGTGGCGTCATATAGCCTCGACATCTACTCATTGCACAGATAGGTACCCGTCGTCGTCGCCCAGTGATGTTATTCCTAATCGGTGGGTAACAGAGCTAACTTCTCAGCCAAACCAATCGACAAAAGGGATAATTGATAGCGATATTGAGTTTAAATTATACTGGTTCTGCCGAGGCCCCGACTTGCTGCGTTTGTATAATCGGTGAGAATGTACGCCAGTCATGGAATTATTCAAATCGCTAACAGAGCTCTCGACGCAGAAGAAGCACTTTGTGCCGTTTGCACACAGGGCTAACGCTTCACGAAGTACGCGATGCAAAAACATGGACAGGGCAAAGCTGTCATTCCAACCGCTCGCCGAAAGATGAAGCCTCAGGCTTACCAATTTTCTGTGTTTCCATGGCTTTAGGCGATTGTCCAGTAAATCGTAGGAATGGGAAGCATAAGACAATCATGCGCTTATTTATTGTAGACGTGACGGGAACTCAAGTTGCAATTTGCAATCAACCAGGTGACATTAGGATGTCAGCAGCAAGCTGCATTACTGTAGCAAAATTGTTATTTATTGCTGCGGCGTTAAAACAGCCGCTTTAACTACTTCTCATGTCCGTTGATAAGTGATGATGGACAGAACGCCATCATATAGTAGCAGGTCACACGTGGTAAAACCATAACAATATTGTCGCAATAGTAAAACATCTACAGCATCTACATACGAACGGAAAATTTACGTGAAATATGTCTTCTTAGGGAGCATTAGAATCTCTAGTGAAACTGAGTAAATAGGTACTGCAAAGTTCAAGATATCAAGCGACGGATTTAGATAAATATATTTACACGACCTTAATATCATATGTTACTCGTACACTTGGCAAATATTTCTTCGCATATTCGCGTTAATTAATCGCTAACTCTTGAGAGATAACTACTCGTAAGTATGTAGTATTAGAGAAGGGACCCTTACTTTTTGATTGAAACCTATGTTAGAAACGTTATTACTTGTGGGTTTATTACATCTGATCGCCGCGAGATAGATGACATAACTGTATTAATGACATAAGGACGGGTTCTGTCTGACGGGCAATCATGTGCTAACCCTGCTGTCAAAACTTTTAGTTTAAAAGTTCAGTATGTAATTTTTGGAAACCCTGAAAAGTATTATTCAATGCTAATAGGTACCTAACACATTATTTCAGTCCCCGTAATCACTCAAATATGTTTAAGTTATTGATCTTTGTGGATTTGGCTAAATGAAATCTTTGACATTGTTTGAACAAATCAACACTGCGATTGCCAATTTCCAAGAATTTGAACGACATGTTAAGCCAATTTTGAGAGATAACAATAAATAATAAGTTTCGTTTTATATATGTGAATTAGTATTGAAGTAGGTAAATAGGTACCCAAGTATGTTTAATTATTATAATTTGATGCTGAAAACGATTACTGTATGAGTAAAACGCATGAAATAGAGTCAATTAGATGCCAAGCGTGTTTATCATAAGTTGTTTACTGAAGGCTACAAGAGCGGCTGATAAGGCCGCGATAACCGGCGCGGTGGAAACGTCGGCAGCACAGCGGGAAGAAAATCGCAAGTTACAGTAGGCATGTGAGCGCGCAGCGGGACTCACCTGGGACGGGACTCGGGCTCTGGCGGCGGCGGTCTGGCGGCGGCAGCCACCATGTTTTGTATATTTATGACGGTTGAGGCGCGCAGTACGCTCGCGCGGACCACGTCGACGCAGAACGATGCCGCATTGTGCTCTCTACGTATGCGCGACAGATCGTCCCCCCTCCCCGACCCCCGCACCGTTGCGAGTGGTCCTCGCAGTCTACGTAACGTCCTAACCGCAACTAGAACGTAACAATCCGATTTACACCCTTCAGGCTAAATTAATCAAGGCGTAACTAGGAAAGCACTTGACAGCACTACAAGCGCCTTAAGTACCTAGCCGGTAGGTACCAATCCAATTAATGGTGAAGAACTGTGGATGCATGCGTCTAAAGTTGAGGCGATAATAGTTCAGCGAACAGGATGTTTAGTTATTTAACTATCATATATAAGTTGGCTTGTTAAGGAAGTTCTTATTTTAGCTCCACTGAGCACAAGTTCTAGAAAAAATACGCTTTATAAAAAATATTCATTTAAAATGCTGACTTTAATTTTTCATATGTATTTTCGTCTTGTTTACAAATTTCAACACTTGTGACAGTACAAGCACCTACCTATAGTTTTATGTCTCGTTTATGTTTGTGATTATTATATTAGTATCACCAAGTATCACATTAACTACTTAATAAGGTTATGCATCAGCATATATTACCTTTAAGGGATTTTTTTAACAGCTGGCTGTAATTTTCTATACAGTCTTTCCTCAGAGGCTATTAATATTTATTGAGGTAATTCTTATAACCCCAAAGATTTGCGTTGTCCTGTCAATTAATTCCCACCCCCTCCCACCACTTAGATAGGTGGCCTTTGGCCTATCTCTATTGTTAGATCAGCTGCGTGTCATCATTATATCGTGGTAAGTATAAATATCAATAATTATGCACAATATTAGCTCAAACCTACATCAAAAAATATGTCACGGTTAGCGTCCAATAATTAACCCACACTAAAATAATACACATATACTGATCATCCAGTTGCTTTTGGTAGCTTTAATTACCAGCTGTCACCTTTATTTCATTTGATAATAGAGTCCATTGAACATTTTAGAAAAATACATATATGATGACTACGCGCCGTGTTGCGGAATTTCATTAGAACTATTTTCTTCATACTAAACCGAACTTTCACCCCATACATCAGAATAACAGCACCCCCCTGACAATAATCATTATATTTCTGACGGGTTTAACGTTATTGGGACCGTGCGCGACGACACGCCACGTGACAGGTGACCATTATGGACAATATTGTCGCCGCTGTTAAGCGAGAAGTAAGTAAAAATTGTGAAAAAATTAATGAAATCTTGTGTTATTTTACTATATTAGACAATTTTGGACGACGGTGGTTACAACATTATCGCCAATAACATTAAAATTGTTGTTTTCAGTGAGAAATTAACAAACTGGTGACTAAAACGGGGTTTCGTGCCATCGCTCACGAAATCATTTTCCAACCCAAGACGATGAATAAAGACAAGAAATTGGTGCTAGCTGGGCATTTTCTAGAGATTGAAGACTTTTTTACACCATTTGTACCTATGTGCAATAAAGTATAAATAAATCATTGGCTTTTGAAATAGTTGATCAGTTCACTGCTATCCTGTCATTTTCATAGGCTAACTATAGGTATTATATATAAGTATCATTGCAGGGTACAGGGTTTATTGTAAAATAAAAACAAACTAGCTATAATAACGTTTAATTATAATATACATTACATAAACTTGTTTCATTTACTTGAAAATATTGGAGGTTTACCAGATATCACATCAAATACAATCATGAATGCGATGAAAGAAGTTCTCAGGAATTTTATTTAAAATGTGATAAGCCTTCAGTGGATGGACTGCTTCTGCTTCTATTGTTCTCGTGCTCCTTCTTCCCATTGAAACCTCGATATTTACGCATTTTCGTCAATCCGTTTCGATTTGTAAACAGGAGCACAGATGAGGAAACAAATAAAATTATTTCCGAACATAACTGGGATTGGCTTCCACGTCGGCTTTTCTACCTCCAATAAAATTTGCACTATAAATTCACCGTAAATTCAATTCAATACTTGTATCAAATGATTACGCACTTTAAGTAAAACTTTAGAGATTGGACGACACTTTTCTTCTTACGGCAACTATTCACTTAAACGGTGGTTTCGTTTCCACCACGGTCTTGGAAATAGCTAGAATTTAGTCGCTACTTTTCTTGGAGTTATTACAATTCGCCATAACAAATTTTACTGGGCCCGTATTAAATTTATCTCAAAAACGACATGAAAATGTTTACTGCAATATGGATTTGACAGCGCAAGTCAGCGACTAAGATGTCAATTTTGGCCGTAGTGAGCGCTGTGATCGTTTTAGCTACCCCCTCCACCCGCTTTGCACCCTGCCAAAATCTTTAGTCTATTCCCCAAAAACGCTTTTGTACACGCCGTATTTTTTTTGGCAATGGAACCTTTTGGCGTTACTACTGCGTGTAAAGACTACTTTAAACAAATTACATTTTAACAACCCGGAAACAAAACATGTGACCCTAGACATATACAATCATGTCTTGTTTATTTATTTACATGAACATATTTACATAATTATATAAGAAACTAAGACTAAACTTAAAAACTAGCTAATGTCTAAAATAGGCCCTTGAGGCATTGTACCAAGGATACTGGCGACATTTCCTCGCTGTATCGCAATGCTGATACGTTGTGCGAGGAAGTCGCCAGCTCTTCGGTCATATACTAGATATGATTTTCCAAAATGTCAAGCATTGTGTCAAATCCAGGAAAAGGGGGTACTATTTTCACGAGTTATTCCGGAAAACGATCAAAAAAGGAAGTGCGTGGTCGCAGAAACAGTATTGCATGCAGCGCTGTTTATTTGAGTCAAAAACACTCGTGGCGTCTTTATTAACAGTTTTCGGTTAGGCACACACGCACCGCACCGGTTTCGTAAAATACTATTTGCGCCACTTGCACCACCCGCTTAAGGGCCACTTGCACCGACGAAAATGAAGGGTTAACCCACCATTTCATATGGATTTGACAAATGACAGCCCACTAACCCTGAGTCTTAACCACTTATGGTTGGTGCAAATGGGCCTAACAAGATTAATGGGCTGTCAACTGTCAAAATCCATATAAATTGCCCCATTTTCGGTGGTGCAAGTGTAACTCTTAATATGTAACCTACACGTAAGTACCTACATACATAAATAAAATTAAATAATAGACTACTTTATTTGGTCACTTTTATCGTAAGGGTTCAACGTAGTACGTGTTCTTAGAGTCAAGATGCTAAGATATTTTGAATTACTCACAGATCTTGTGATGATGATGTGAATCAATCTTCTGAAATTCTGTAGCATCTATCAAGCCATAAACTACTTAAATAACGTTTTATTGATAAGTAGTACATGGCGCAGTCGGTAGGATTTTTTTTTGAGGAGGTCAAAAAAAAAATTCCTACCGACTGCACCGATTCTCATGTAATCAGAATTACACCAAGCTCCCCAAAAAATATTTTGGTTAAGAAGTGCGCTTTGACTTAGAATGTGTTTGATCAAGGAAATACATATAAAACACTTCTAATTAAGTAGTACGTTATATCATTCTTATAATTATGCTAATCCCAGTTTTTCTTCCGGTTACGTTAATATTTTGCCTTAGAAATGTGAAGTTTAAACAAGAACCTAAGCTCTCTATAATGTACCATGAGATGGCACTTCACGTGAAAGACAGCATAAACTCGATATGTATATATAAAAATTGTATGATCTATGTAAGGTGTCCCCCCAATATTTATCAAGAAAAAGGCAAGATTTTTCAATTAAAGATGCTACTTAGAAGAATTAAAGATGCCTTGATTCGAAATTTGTCAAATATAAGTATTAACTCTAGATACGATATGGGTCGGATAAGTAAGTGTCAAAAGAGATGGTAGCTATCGAAGAGATGTCTGAAAGAAAAGGTGATATCTGAAATATTTATGTGACATCACTTTATGGCAAGTTTCAAATTCATCAGTTGTGGTTATTGACGAATTGGGAGAGGAATGTTTCCCTGGACGGCCCACTATTTAATCCTTCAGGTGTTTACGATAAGTTCAAGCCCTATGAACCTTAGAGCCCTACAAACTAAGCCCGTCGCCTTGCAGACAAGGCAAGTTATCTTCCCGTAGAGCGCTTAAATATATGGCTGTGTCTACGTGTCAATACTTCAACAGCTCAACACAATCTCCACTACGTTCACTGAGTAGGTGCATTGGTGAACCCATTTAGCATAATCCGGCTCCATAATTATCCACCGGCGCGGCCACTGCAGCCAAACGGACAAGATAGTTACCTTACATATTATCCATTAGAGTGGCAAAGTAACCTGATGCATGTCAAAGACTTTTAAATGACAAAGTTTGCATTTGTGTGGATTAGTATTTTGCTCGCATTGGTGTAGTGAAAAAGGCTTGAAACAATTGAACCGCTCAAAATATTGGATTTTTGGTTTGCTCGCGGGCATTAATATTTTTATTATTTAACGGGCGGGTCAACAACAACTTCGCCGCTTTGTAAAACAAGTAAGTAATTTTAATATGAACATATAAATATAAAAAACATTTCCTATTTAATTTTTGCCCTTAGGTGTTAAAAATTAAGTGTCATAAAAAAGCCTGATCTAACCCTTCCATGCATCTGCGTAACAACGAACAAAGATACTGTACCAACGTCCTTCGGCAACTCAGGCCAGGGGCACAGGCCACGACGGTGAGGCTTGCTTACGTAAAGCAGGAATTAAATAGGTCGCGGGGGCACGGGGGCCCGAGAGGACGGGGCGCCGAGGAGGCTCGGAAACTAGGTGGCCTACATGTGCACGGAACCACGGACCCTTGTACTGCTGCACACTGCTTTTTCATCGAAGCCGTACCTACCGCTGTAAATGAATTATTCGACGATCCCACCCGCCCCGAGAACTGGGTCGAGTTACCGTGCAAATAGGACACTGCTGCAGAATCAAGTTTGTTAGTCGAATACCTACCAGGATAATTTGATAAAAGTGACCTATTTAACTATGAAGCTAGCTTAACGCAATCAAGTTTAGAGTTTAGATAAATACTTATAAGTTTTCTTTACATGTACTCACTTACACTCTAAACTTGATTGGGGCCTGGGCCATACCTAAGAAAGCAATAAAAAAAATACGTTCAGATTTTGTGCCCGTGTCAGAAAATTAACTACACCTCAATGGGACATGGGACTTCAAGGATACTTTGTGTCGCCCTCTATTCATGTCCGCATGCCATATTGGATTTCGTTTCCTAGTACGATTTTCTCTAAATGTCGGTGTATTTTACCTGTGAGTGGATACCGGGTATTGGGGATTCAAATTAAACCTCGTAGCTACGTTTGTTCGGCCGGATGCTGGATTAGATAGGCAATCTAAACATTACACCCTGGATATCCCTGTACGAGTATTTTTAAATGTGTATTTTACCATTTACATATAGTCCTTACACCCTGGTGGGTGCTGCGTCTGTGTGTGTACTGTAAGTCCGTTTTTACATTATCCGATCCGATGCCGGAAGGATTTCAATAGTAAAAATCAAAGACGGCGGCTTAAATGTATGGGATATCGGTCCTACATCCGATATCGGATCGGATAATGTGAAACCGCACTAACTACCCCTAACTACATATATGTCGCTACAGACCGTTTGCCTACGGTGATTGTCGGAAAGCAGAGAAGGTATTGGTGATCTCGAGTTTTCGCATTTAACATTTAAAAATATTGATGTTCATTATAAAAAATGTTATTTCGTATATTGTGCCTGTAAGATACCCCACGCTCCTTACCCCAGGCCTTATGGTCCCCAACTCCCCACTAAGATATGTGCGGCCATTGCTAAATAAAGAAAACACTATAAGTATGTACGGATACTTAAATTCATACTAGCGTATCCATTCAATTCTTATGAATGATTGTATTATCAATGCATGGGTCTGTCAGACACATAAATTAAATCTTTTATGTCCGATTGAGTAAACCAGTAATACCGGAATCAAAGCCGTTTACTAGTTTTTCAGTCAAAGGGATGTCGGCGTCAAAGTGAATGTTAATTAAGCATGTCTGCCCGGGGACAATGGAGTCAATAAATGATGGAATATTTTACAGCTGCAAATACCGAAACAAACAGCTCGCTCATAAAGGGAAAATTGCGTATTTGATCCCAAGAACAAAGGACGACACGTAGGTCTACCTAGGTATCGCCCTTTGAGCACATGCGATTTTGTAAATTTCATTCAGTGTTTTTGTGAAATAAAAACTATCTGGCGGTATTTTTGGCACTATCTGTTTCAATGGGACCTTTTAAATTATTTCATAACTGATAAATAGTTATCAATTGATTGAAACATGTTGTCAACATGAGTAAAACCGGGTTTTTCGATATTCAAAATATTTGTCTCATGAAAGTTTAACTTTGTAACTAGGTACTACAGAGAAATCTTTCAAACCCAAACACTAGTCAGAAGGTTTCTGAGGCATTATTTATCTTCTGTCACCAACATCAGATCACCTTCTAGCATTGTCATCCAATTTACATTATGAATTCGAATTTTCAGCTTCATTATAGCATCGGGAAATCCGCAACATAGCAAGATTTTGATACAATACAAAAACAATACAAAATCATCCATGTCCCAAATCTTAATGCCCTCTCGGCACCTTAAGGAATGCTTACAACAAATATTTTAATTAATTTCATTACGTACCACATCGGACCCACGGCTACGTTCGGCGGTGTTTACAATATCCGCCCCGTCTCAAAGTACAAAGACATCACTGTGACAATTCCGCTAATGCTGTTAACGTAAACATTGGACCAGGAATGTGGGCCGCCTCCACGGGCCTCAGACACTATAAGGTTACAGGTGCCTTGCGCCAACATATTATATGTACGATGTACGAATTAAATATTTATTCTTTGATACGCAAAAATGGATACGATACTTACGCGAGCCTATATAATATTAAGATACTTTGCATTCGAGTTCTTTGTTGTTAATCTTGTTATCCTCAGTGATTTTTTTTGCCACGAATTGCTGCCCTTAAAATCTGGCCGCCCTAGGCCCGGGCCTACTGGGCCTTACGGCAAATCCGCCACTGTACAGAGTTGATGAAATACGTATAGTATGTATCTTCTCTGTTTATTATGTTCGTAAGCAGTTATTATCGTAGAAACGGAATAACAAACCCACCGGTTAAATTATGTGAATTTATGATTATCATTGTTCGTATCAATGTCCCTCGATGGTAACTAATGCCAATCTAGGTCGAGAGCCGCCTCCTACGTGCCAAACACAGACTATAACACGTCTTACATTCAACGCACACATCGGCAAACACGTCCGAAAACTAGGTCGAAAACTCGCGCATGCGCCGACGAATCCACGTGATTTGCATGTTTTTGTGATACGGTCATAGAATGGTCTCTTGATCTTACTGAGATTATTTACCAAATTAGCTCGTAACGGCGTTTGGGTTGCCAATATTCGCTAACTCTTATTTTACCATGAAGGCAATTCTTTAATTTTAATAACAGGTTTATTTAATGAAATTTAGGATACAATTCGTAATGTAAATGATATTTATTTCAGTTTATAGTTAAATAGTAGTGTGTCTACTAAAAATACAAGTAAAAATATTTTATATGAAAATAATTTAATTTCTAAGTTCTAAGAGTTGCCTTGCCATCGAACCTGGCCAGGCTTCAAGGCTGTCGGCATCTTGGCACTGACAAGGGACAATCTCACGCTGTCGGATCGTTCCAGCTCTGCAAAATCACTCGCATCTGCATCTCGTATTACCAGCGAAGTGTAGGTATGCGTTATGAATTGAACTGCCTGTACAGATAGACTTTTCTTCCATTCGTCGTATATGGTAATTGGAAGCTGAACTTAATCTGTGGAACAACAGTACCGTACCTACCTATCCCTTATTACAGTTTTTACATCTCTCTGCCTTTGCGAACAAAGAACACCCTAAGTAAATATTTAAATACATAATATATTTAGTTGTCTCCTCCCAAATAGAAATGATGACTTTTAAGATGAATGAAGTACCTATTAGGTCTCATAAAATCATAACTATACCTACAGTACTGAAAGGGTTCCATTGCAGTCGTACTAAAAACACGTGTGGCTATTTTATCATAATAATATTTAAAGGAACAGCTTCCAAATTGTAGGGCCCTGATCTAGAAATTAACAAAGGAACTCACACAGCGAACACACCGAAAAACTCGACTCGTTGCATATAAATGTGTGTGTGTACTTTTGGTTTGCGTACTACCAATAGCGGCGACCTACGAGAGTCCCCGGTTCGCGGAGCATGCAAGGTATCGCTAGAAGAACTCTGCAATGTTTGGCGGGTCGTGATATCGTGGTTCAACGTAGGCAACGCTTAGGCAACGTTGTCAAAAGCACCTATGCGTGTGTGCTGTGATGACGACCTAATTGGAATGCTTATGTAGTGGTGACCGCGGGGCTCGTTTTGGGTGTCTGGCAAAACGAGATACGGTGATGGTTGGAAAGTTAACCTATGGGTAATTTCTATTGAGACTTTATTTAACTTGGGTGCAGAATTCACCTATACTCGTAGCGCGTTATGCAACCTTAACACAGACATCACTACCCATTAATGAACGATACTTTATATCGGTAAGTACCTATTCATTTTCAAATTTTCATACAATTTCGGTTGCCTAGCTTGCAGAGACCTACACTCAGGTATGTGTATTTGTTAATAGTAAAATGGTTAGAAAAAATATGTTATACTAGCTTTTGCCCGCGGCTTCGCTCGCGTTACAAAGAGACAAAAAGTAGCCTATGTCACTCTCCATCCCTTCAACTATCTTCACTTAAAAAATCACGTCAATTCGTCGCTCCGTTTTGCCGTGAAAGACGGACAAACAAACAGGCATACACACTTTCCCATTTATAATATTATTAGTACCTATATTAGTATTAGTATAGTATTAGTATGGATTATTTAGCGAAACGAACACGAACCAAAAGCGGCTATACAATAATTACTGTAAACATTCTGTGGTCGCTTCATGCGGAATTCGGCAGGACAGCTAGGAGAATCCGACTGCGGGCGTGATCCACTTTCATTGACCCAATTCTTGTTATAACGAACAGGGGTCGTTTGCGCTATAACTCTTCTGCCGAAATGTATTTACCGAGGAAACTGCTGTTATCTTGTAAGCACTTTTTAGGTCAACTAATTCAGCAGTTAATTTCTTAAATATTTTATGCAACGTGAGTATTTCCTATACCTAGTTCATACTGCGTTAGAGCCATCTGAAATTGACGCCTTTCATCCCTTGTTTAACAATCTACCTATAAAATAACCTACAGTTCATTAACTAACGAATGAAACAACTTGCAACATCTTATATTCAATTTCGGAACTACAAAATGGAGCCGATGGACCTACAATTATACTGTAGAAGTCAGAAAATTGAGCAAGTTAATGAGATGAAATTTTTAGGCATAACCTTAGATGAACATTGCACATGGAAAAATCATGTAAGACTGATCTCCGATAGACTCGATAGGTTTGTTTATGCTTTGAAACAGCTTAGAACTGTCGCTGGAGAAAAGACAACATTGCTTACTTATAATGGTTATGTTGCATCGGTTTTAAGGTATGGTATATCAATATGGGGCAACTGTACAGATGTCAATAAAGCATTCATAGTTCAAAAAAAGTGCTTAAGAGCAGTATGCGGAGTAAAGCCAAGAGACTCTTGCCGACCTTTGTTTAAGAGACTGAAACTGCTAACCTTATTTGACATGTATATATTAGAACTAGGATGCCTTGTACGCAAACTTCCACGGTTTTTCAAAGTAGTTTCAACTAATAGTAGATTAAGAGCAAGGGATGAATTTAAACTACAGATGCCACTATGTAAGATATCCTTATTTAAGAAAAATTGCTACGTAATGAGTATTCTTGTATACAACAACTTGCCCTACGAGATAAGACAATTACCCGACAAATTATTTGCTACCAGATTACACAATTGGTTAAAAGACAAATGCTTTTATTCTTTGAATGATTTTATGCACTATTCTGATAATGTAAATGTATGAATTTAAATTAATTTTGGAATGCTATTTTAATGCTATTATTTAATGTTTTCTTTTTGTAATTTCATTTGACTTTTCTTATTAATTGCGATTGCCTATTATTATTATTTATTAAATGTAATTATGGTTAGTTAAATGTGTTTATAATGTATTTATATTGAACACTGAATTGCGTGTGATTGTGTACAATCTTTATATTTTAGTTTTAAGTTAATTTGCATGCCATATTTGTTTTGGCTAAGCATGTGATACAATATTTAATTAGTAATTACTTTAAACATCTATATGCAATTACCATGTTTAAGCAAATAAATATTTTCTTTCTTTCTTTCTTCTTTCTAAGTTAATACCTAAAGCCCATTGCTTACCTACAGTACGTCTACCAAGAGTTTCTGACATTTTATTTCTTCTTCGTTACTCAATGCCGTAAACGTCACAGAAAATCTGTGTCATTTGATGTAACTTTTGGTTCTAGTAAGCAACGATTTGTAGGCGCTTTCGCTTTCTCTATACAATGATGTATTTTTCGTGACGTTTATATTTAAACAAGGCTAGATATTAGAATCAATAATAATGGTCTTTGCATCTATGAAAGATGATTTAAGCAGCATCCTTACGACACTTGCGTTCGTGGCTGTATAGCCCAATTCGAGAGGATCCCGGGTCCACATACAATAGGCTACTTGGCCCTTTTTTAAAGTCTGTCTTGACTAAGTACTGTCCAATTAACCGAAATAAAATATTACCATATGTTATTATGACTTACGAACATCAAAAAATATTTTTAAAGTATATTTTTACGTAATCAGGTGAAAACAACACAGTCATGTTAATCTATAGATTATCTGTGCATCAGGCCATTCTACTCGAAAACAAAATTTTCTGACTTACCTATTTATAGAGTTGAAGAAAATTTAACTAAACAAAATAAATGCGACTCTGTTCCAATTGAATATGATTTGAATTTCATATGAGGCATAAAGTTCATTATGTTAGTGATTGTTTTGACATGAAGTAAGTTTTAATACCCAAAATCTATAAATAATTATTGTTTTTTTATGTAAAATAATACAGGAGACAATCATTTATTGTGCCAAATTCGACATGAGTCTGTGGCTTATAGAGCTGCTGATAACGCAGAATATAAGAAACAATGACTTTTCAACCAAAACCTGTTTTTTTTTGTAGGTTTTTTCGTTCAAAATGTAGGTCACATAAGTGGTGTACTATCGGTGTACAATACAGGTGTACTATCGGCAACTGCTATAATAATCAGACATCGGATTCCGTGAGGCGAAACTTCTTGACAGCTAGGGACTTCCTATATCGATAAACTCATTTATCGATACTAGTTCTATATACTAGTGACCGCCCCCAACATTGTGTGTGTTTTTTGTAACTATTGTACTGAAGACCAGTATGAAATTCATACATAGCGTCTAAAATAAATAGCGTCGAAATAAATTGTGACGAGTAAACTTTTAACGTTTTCAAAAAAAAAGGAGAAGAAAATTGAGTTCTTATTTTATTATATAATGTTTTTTTTATACTACGTCGATGGCAACCAAGCATACGGTCCGGTGCGGTGGAAAGCGGTTACCGTAAACTATGGACGCCTGCAACTCAAACAGTGTCACATGCGCATACTCTTTTAATAAAAAAATATTTTATAAGCAAACCTTTGTGTGATCTGACCCTAGCTGTCAAGAAGTTTCGCCCCACGGAATCTGATGTCTGATAATAATACTGTCATAGCTAAAACAACTTGTATAATGGTTCGATTACCAACCGCAGCAACTTAGGCACTGGTCCCACCGCGAGCTAGTAAGCTATGAGCTATCGGCTATAAAAACGAACAAAAGATAAGCATCCCCGTGCGAATAAAAGAGACACGGCGATATTGATAGCTCACCGCTGGGCGAGTAACTATAAACATCGCCGTGTCTCTTTTATTTACACGGGAGTGATTATCATTTGTTCATTTTTATAGCCGATAGCTCATAGCTTACTAGCTCGCGGTGGGACCAGTGCCTTAACCAAAAGCTGCTAAGTACGGTACAACATATTAACAAGGGGAAACCGTGTTCCGAGTATACTTAGTTTTAGCAACATCGGTGGACCTTATACCTTTGCAGAAGGTTTTCAGATAGTATGTCACATAATCAATAAATAAGCTAGAAAAATAATCATAGCTACGAGTAAAATGTAGAATCCATAGCAATACGCGTACACGTGCAACTTACTATGCGATTAAATCGTTTCGCGACGCTGCTTGGTAATTTATCGAATGTGTTAGGCAAGGGAATTAATAAAAAAAATGGTTGATTTTATTTTTATTGTTTTTTACCTAATACAAGTACTGCAGACGCTCTAACGATATCTCCGTTAGCCTTTGCTAGTTCTTCACAGCAGTCCTGTAAGGAAGCCGCTCCATCGACGGCGATTTTGACTCGCACTAGTTTGATGGCGCGGTGAACGTTCCACTCGCTCAGTTCCAAGGCTTCCAAGCACTCCTCCGGTGAGACCTGGCCAACCAAAGCGGTACTTCAATAAACAAAATATACAGTATAAAATTACTAATATTAGCAACGTATGTAAGGTAAGGTGGGGAAAGACTGAAGGGCTTTTCTTGAGGGATAAGATGAAATATGTTCCGTATTAATGAAGCAGCATGGGTGGCTTTCCATCTTATCCCGCAAGAAAAACCCTTCAATTTTTCCCCCATCTTACCTGTAAGGTAGAGTGTAAAAATATGGGTCTAAGCAACTTACCATGGCCTTTTTGCCGACATAAGAGCTAAGAGACATATTTTCGAGCACCCTTTTATCTTATAGCTATCATCTGAATAGTTTAATTCCTAATAATAAAAATGGAAATCATTTTCTTTGATCTTATCTCATTACGATGTTTTATTATAGAGGCTACCACATAAATCTCATGGGACGTCATAATGATAATACGTCATAAATCATAATACTCTTAAGCTGATTAAATTCACTCACCTGTTGTTTGAGCACTTTATTCATAATTCGGACCTCATCCGATTCCACCCCTCGTTGTCGGCCGCAGGGTTTCTGATCGGCGAATTCGAGCAAATCCTCTACTGACACATGATCTGAAACAATATAACACCATTGAGCAACATAGAGGGTAAATGATATATTGTGTGTTGATTATCGACAGCCACAGGCTGGAGGGAATATTACGGCAGCATTTTGCCGGCATATTGCAGCACTATCAGCTATCACATATACTATGTAACTATGCTAATATTGATTTTATTATTCAGTTTATGAGTTTATTGATTCATTTGTTTACACCGGCCCACCGTGAACCACGCTCGACGTGTCATTCGATGTGTTGCTTTGCTTCTCTGTCATACTTAAGTGCGAATTTACAAAGACAAGAACCGAGGCCGAACATGATTCGCGGTAAGCCCTCCACAATGCGCTAGTGCCGCCCTCTGCTAGGTTTTGCGTAATATCCCCTATTGAACTCCCGGCTTGGAATGTTCTTACCACTTGATTACACGCACAATGTTTTCATCACGAAGATAAAAAATATCGACGACATAATTCTTAAACACGATGACATTTCAAGTCCTCGTTCGTGCATTGCATATTGGCGTTCTTCGACAGGTTAAGAATTGAAGGCAAATCCATCCGGTATTCAGGAAAATATTTTAAATATGTAGCTGTTAAACTGGGAAACCAAATTAAGTATTTGTAAACATTAAACAAGAATATTAATTTATAAATTTAGTATAAGTAAAGCCTTTTTAATGTATAAGCTCTTTAGGAAGTTAAAGAGCTTCAAAGCTATGAGCTTCAAAAGCGTGATCAGATATTTTTGTTCTTGGACTGTGTAGATGTAATAGAACTCAACTGTACCTGCGTGAAATAAGATATTTTTGAGGCAAGTGTGATGAAATAATATTGAATCGATACAAAGCCGCTTACGTGACAGGTTGACATGCAAAGGTATGTAAAATAGACGTTACGCGTGGGGTGAACTTTCCAGCCTACTGCACGCATAAATAAATAATTTTAGGCGCGAGCAAACAAATAATGTTTACCGCTTTGTAATTATAATAAACAATGACAAATAAAAATATCAGAATCGCAAAATATAAGACACTTATTCAGTAGTAAAACGTAGGTTACTTTTTTATACTCATTAACAATTAGAAAAAAACAGTGAATTAAATTTGGATAATATGCCAGTCAATATACCCTCGATGTTGATTTGTATCTGAATTGGGGTATTTTGATATTCAATGAACAATGTAAAATTCTACCCATAGTACGAGCTAAGCATAGTTCTTTTGAGGCTAGGCTGATTTGTTTAAAATGTTTCCTAATATCAAGAACGATATACACATTTTGAAAAAAATAATAATAATTTGTTATGCATCATCAATGTAATTAGGCGCTAAAAAATGGAGGTACGATTCTTAGTATGAAGATTGCAAATCCTATATAAATAATCCTAGCTAATACTTATTTAATTGTTTATTAGGATCACCAACAGAAGATACAATGTACATACTATAAATTACAGACTATAAAAGCCCATTCATAATTGATCCCCCACTTATAGGTATGCAAATCAGTAATCACAGCATGCAAATACATAATATTAAGTATGACAATATTCCTATTGCCCCAAGGGCTATATATAAATTAAATAAGTTTAGACATTTAAACTATTACAAATTAACACAGAAATTATCAATAAGTAAACTGAGTTAGCAAGATCCGTCAACAGATAGTAATTCGTTTTTAAATGAGGATTCGCTGTCGTGAAACACATGCAAAGATGGGTCACTTTTAGTAAACTCGTTGTACAGGCGAGCCAGGCAAAGCAAAGGCGAGTGTGCGAAAAGGTTTGTCCTACTAGGAGGCACATAGAGTAAAGAACACGGGTAACGTGGCAGGCGGGACGGAACTTTCAGACTTATCTGACTAACCATTTCCATGCAGTCAATCTTATTGTTTAGAAGCTTGTGCAAAAACATTAGGTCCAACATACTACGCCTACTAGTAAGAGAAATAAGATTAAATTGTTTAAGTCTAGAATTATATACCTGGCTGCCTTTTCCAAAACGATAAGTGTCTAGTAAACCGTTTTTGCAATCGTTCAATTCTTTCAATATGTATTTTGTAACTAGGATTCCAGATCACACTACAATATTCCAATTTACTCCTTACGTAACAATTTTATTGAATAGGGTAATAATTGTAGAACATTCCTTAAACTCCTTACCACATCTCAACACAAACCCCAGACATTTGAAGGCAGCATCAATTGTCTTATCTATGTGACTTACAAAGCGTAACTTGCTGTCCATAATGACACCAAGATCTCTTATTTCGTTGACCTCTTACAAGTTTTCGTTTAGTATTACATGTCATATTCCGATGGTATAGGATTTCGTTTTCGACTGAACTTATTTATTTGACTGGACTGATTTTTTTTATTTCTTAAAGATTATCTAAAAGCCCTTCGATTAATTTTAAGGTTGATTTGCGCATTAAGGCGTTCAAAATACAATAAGTGTATAGAACGGCGATTAGAAAGTTGAGCGCAAGTGAAAGTGAACAACGTCATATTTTAAAATGTGAACGTCGATGACGCAGCTGCGGCGGTCTCGAATTAGGGAAGACGACCAACCATCAAAGCGCTTGGCGCGCACTATTATTAAAGCAAAATGAAAGGTTTAATATGGAAAAAGGATTATTTATATAGGATTTACATATCTTCATACTAAGAATCGTACCTCATTTTTTAGCGCCACCTATTAAATACTATCATAACTACACCGATGATGCCTACATTTTTTTTTTCAAAATGTATTGACATGATATCATGATAATAAAGTAAAGAAGCATGTCATTTGTTCTAATAAATAATAAAAACACACAAAAATATTTGGGGAAAATATGATTTTGGCCACAGCCGGGCTGCGAATCTGCTAAAAGGCCCATACATTTCGGGGGTACGCTTTTTTGTATGAGCTTTGTCTGTCCCGTATTGGAACCATATGTAACATGTATAAGTTCCTCTTTTTGACACATGACGGTGCCCGTAAAACGTAAACGTGCACGACCCACTAACATTATCAATTTGACATTTCAATACTACTAGTTGATTTGTGTAAGGTTTCCCCAATATTTATTTAGGTATTTATTACTGAAATACAATTTTCAACCTTATTGCATTACGTATGCCTAACAACTTTTCGTCCAAATGGGTAGGGAATTAAATTCCTTGACTGTACTTTTACCGTTTAGTTTAGTCCTTTAATCATAGGTCCTACCATCAATTCAACGATATGGCAATAAAGATGTGTCAAAAAGAGGAATTTACAAATCTTACACAATACGTTTTGATTATACCACAAAGCATGCACATCACATACGCTTTTGATTTTAATAGAATAAATACATATGTTAATATTATATTATGTATATACATGTAGTTTATGATATGACCCTAACTGATGGTGCTCAATTACTCATACTTTCACATGATCATTAAATTCTACAGATATTATATTGTAAAGCTGGCAGGCAAGCATGGTCGTGTGCTAAACTATATAACGTCAGGCCGTCCTTTTCGCACTATTTGTAATAAGGACGCACCGATGCGATATATTTGTATTAATATAATAGTCGAGACAGAAGTTGGCGTCAGTAATAAAATTTATAAAATACAGTTGCACAATTTGAAACGCTTTCGAGTCGATAACAAGCGTGTTCAATATTAGTCACGCCGTTAGGCGACTACCACGAAAAACATGGGATATCCCCATTTTTAAAATAAAACATATCAATAACATGTCATAATAAACATTACATTAATAACGAACTGTATTTCCATTTAATTTTTACAAGCAAGAATATCCATACTAATATTATAAATGGGATAGTGTGTATGTCTGTTTGTTTGTCCGTTCTTCACGGCAAAACGGAGCGACGAATTGTCGTATTTTTTTAAGTGGAGATAGTTGAAGGGATGGAGAGTGACACAGGCTTTTGTCTCTTTCGCGGGCAAAAGCTAGTTTGTTTATAAATGCAACAAGGCCAATAATTGAGAATAATTCAACATCATGCGCGAGTACGTGTATAGTATGCATTTTCTGAGATGAACTTTTCGCTTTAGCTGTAATCTGTTAAACAAAGGCCTTTGTGTCTATTGTTCACGGCGGCTAGCTCCCGTTTAAACGGCACGTGCTATAGTCTCAGTGTAGTTAAAAAGCAACTATCATGATAGTAATAAGGTTCAAATCCATAAAAAGCCCTTTCGGAGATAACACGTTTTGTCATCTTCAAAAAAAGTTACCTGCATACTGCAAACTGTTTAATAAATTTGAACCTTATTGCTATCATGATAGTTGCTTTTAAACTACACTGAGACTTTAGCACGTGCTGTGGAAACGGGAGCTAGCCGCCGTGAATAATAGAAACAAAGGCCTTTGTTTAACAGATTACGGCAAAAGCGAAACGTTCATCTCAGAAAATTCATACTATACTAAAGTTCATATTATAAAAGCTTCATTACCTCAATATGTTGTAATAGTGATTTGGATGAAAAAATATTCAAATACTGCCGAACGAATATTATTGGCAACATGAGTGGCACCATTGTACAAATACAGGTTGGAACTAATAAGATTTAAGAAATGTCCACAAAATAAAGGAAACACCTGTCGTGCACCAAAGAGGATCGAGTATTATAGAGAATGACTGTCAAAGTAAAATGTGTAATCACAGTGCATAGACTGCCATCTCTCGACACAAGCTTAAAACTTTTGAACCTCAGTTTTGACAATTTGGCCCATATTCTTAGCTTGATATGTTTTAAAATGACAAATATTAATATTAGCGCCATCTAGCCGAGCGTACCCCAAAGGTGTATCGCCATCTAGCTCACCGTACCTTTTCCTATATGGTTTTGGAGTACGTTTTTTTTCTTAGACTATCGGTCTTTACGAAGTCATATAGGTCTTTGCGTGCACGTAGCGAATACAATAATACCCCGCTTAACGCGAGTGATGCGTTCCAGGGAAAAGCGCGTAAAGCGAATTTCGCGTATATCGGGGTCAGTTGAATAAGGTACCTTTTAAATCAAACCGAACAAAGTTTATATTTTACTTGAAAAATTACAATCAAATAGCTTGTTTAAAGAAACTTTAACATTTTACATTTAAAAAACAATAATAGAGTGCTATTCAAAAAACAATCTAATGTGTTCTGAGTGGCGTTTTGCTTCCGATCCATCAAAATTTAAAAATCGCGTTATAGCGAATCCGCGCTAAACGGGGTCGCGTAAAGCGGGGTACAGATATAGTGCGAAAAGGGTTTCCTTCGGAAACGTTCGTATTTTTCTATTTCAGCCAGTACAAGATATACTGACATTGACTGAACTAGCATGACACGTTCGTACGTTTCCGTAACAATACGAAGGCAACTCTTTTCGCACTACATCTGTATTACTGTATAAGCAAAATCTAACCTTTGACCAGAGATCCCTCTTCGAAGTAGTGTTCCTGGCGGGGCTCGGGGCCGGGCGCGGGGTCGGCCACGGGCGTCAGGTAGCAGTTGAACGGGTTGGCCGAGCTCGGCCCGGCGCTCGTGAACGGGTTCGTGTCCACCTTTTCGCACCCATCGAACACGTCTCTCCCGTTCTCCATCATAGGGCTCTCATTGTCACATCTCTTACTAATGTACTCTTTGATCATCGAACTGGGGACCGCGTTTTGGTATATGTTCGAGGATTTCTGAGGGGCTTTGTCGGTGGGCGCTATTGTACTGCCGTGGTTGGTGGGCAGTTTTAGAGGGTATTTTCTGATGTGTCGCGGCTTGTCGATCAGCTTGGGTTTAGTTGCTCTAGGCGGTAATGGCAATTCGTTTTGGTTATTCTGAAACAAATGATAATCTTATTAAAATTAGACATAACGTTTTATAAATGTGATAGACAATTAGACACACTTACGCTGATTGATTTGTTTGAAAAGAAATCGCGTTCGCTAGTAATAGGTGTTAAATATATAAATGTACAGTAGTTAGGTATAATACTTACATCATCGATATTTGCATCCGGGACGTCGAAAATATTTGTTGGTTGCCTATAACAAAACATAAAATTAAGAATAGAATAAAAAGTAATCTTCTAGGCACGCGGCAGCGTACCAATTTATTATGTACTTACACTTGCTCGCGTGAAATTCGAATATTGAGGAACCTTCTAAACCCTATTCACAAAACTCGTTCCGAGCCCTCTCGGGTGCAAAGGTGCCCATCACACTCGATGCGTTCCCACGCTGAATTGCGATAGACAGCCTTTGCATCAGAAAAGACCCGGAACGAGCCACCGCCCCAATTCGACCCTAATGAACTTGGCACTTGACATGTTGGTGTTGTTGGTGCGGCAGCAACGACAATGATGTCGGTTGCTCTATCTGTCTCATGTACAACTTGCTTTGCTCTGATAGCCTGTAGGATACATACTTGGTCCTATAAGGTATGGGCTTCTGTAGCGAGTGCAAATCGCAGGCGGCGCGGCGCGTCGTCCGACAGGTGCGGCAGCAACGAAGATGGTGTCGGTTGCTCTATCAGTCTCATGTACATCTTGCTCTGCTCGGGTACCGTAGCCTGTAGGATACATACTTGGTCCTATAAGGTATGGGCTTCTGTAGCGAGTGGAAGTCTCGGTCGGGCGCGCGCGGCGCCGGCTTCGGGATGGTGGCGGGGCGGCGCGGCGCGTCGGCCGCCAGGTGCGGCAGCAGCGACGCCGGCGTGGGCTGCTCGATCAGGCTTGTGTACGCTAGCTTGCTCTCCTCCGATATCGTCGACTGTATATACAAAATATACAGATATAATTTTGACGACCGGTCTGGCGCAGTCGGTAGTGACCCTGCCTGCTACGCCACGGTCCCGGGTTCGAATCCCGGTAAGGGCATTTATTTGTGTGATGAGCACAGATATTTGTTCCTGAGTCATGGATGTTTTCTATGTATATAAGTATTTATATATTATATATATCGTTGTCTGAGTACCCACAACACAAGCCTCCTTGAGCTTACCGTGGGCCTCAGTCAATCTGTGTAAGAATGTCCTATAATATTTATAATAGGAGGCATTGTTGACAGATATACAGCGCGTTGTCGCAGCATTCCATACGGGCGAATAATGCATCCAGTTATAGTATCTGCTCATACGAATCGTATAGGATAATCATTTTGTTAAAAAGTGTTGTTAATTAAGGGCCCCTTGCGCCAACGAAAATGGAGGGTTAACCCAAGGGTTAACCCGCCATTTTATATGGAATTTGCCAAATGACAGCCCACTAACCCTGAGTTTAGTGGTTGGTGCAAGTGGGCCTAAGAGTATGTCTGTTTGCCACCGACGTGGTTTAAAAAATAGGGTAAAGTACAATTTGTTTTATACAATTATAAATAATAAAATGTTTCAAGAACTGGAATTTCGGTAGAGACAGTCAGAAGAGCGTGAACTTAAAATATTGGCAAAAAGCCAAGTCGGTGGAGAGAGGCCTAGCGAAATACCTGAATATCTGGGACACTGTGCGCTTCTTCGCTAAAATTGCGCCGTTCATGTTTGCCTGAAACAATGTAAAATCTTGTGATCAACTAATCGTACATACAACTCTTGCTGGAAATAAATACTCTTACTGGAAAAAATTCAGAAAGCCTTTCTGCGATTTTTATACAAGAAGGAATACGGTTATTGCCCATATTTGTACCCATCAAAATTCCTACTTGGAGTATTAAGGCCCATTTAGACGGTACGAGAACTCGCATACGAGTTTTATTACATTGCGGTATTTGAAGGCTGTGCAAAATTATATGTACCCTCAACAGCCCGTAATGTATCTAAAATCGCATGCGAGTTCGCACGCCGTCTAAATCAGGCCTTAGGGCACAGATGTCATATATACCATAGATCAAGCAAACGTATCTACTTAGCGTGTCAAATGAACTCAGTGAAATCCACTGAGTTGTCCGTCTTTACTCGCAGCTTGCAGCTTTCGGGCGTCAATTTTTGTAAGTTGAAGTCAACCAAAACATAAAAAATGCCTCGTTACGTGTTATTCAATTGCAACAACACAAAAATTATGAACAATCAAGAGCCTGAGACATATTTAAAATTACAGGCAAGAATCAACTTCAGTACAAAATTTGACACGCTCGGCCCCTATACAAATATATGAATTTGTTTCTTCTATCTAAATTAAGTTCTGTGCCTTAGGGTTTAATTCCTCAGAGGTAAGGCGCAACTATGGACTCTTGACTACTGCGTGTAATGTCTTACGAGGAAACTCGGACTGCCCGGAATTGGTTGCACAGGTTGTCCGCCTGTTCGTTCCATCTATAGCTAAGGCCCAATTTAATTTCAGAGCACAAAGTAGTCAACTTTTAGCTGTGCCTAAAACCCGTACTGTATCTCATGGCCAATCACCACTTGTCCGCGCTCTACGGTATATTAATGCGCTACTCGCATCAGCACCGGAATGTGATGTATTTTCAAGTAGTTGGTTGGATCTGTGTACAGAATGTATGAGGTTTTATGAGATGATGGATAAACGTGAATCTTCTGTCTTGTATTAGTTTATCTGTGTTTTTCTTTTTTTACCTTTTTAGATTGTATAATGCTGTGTAAATTTTTTGAATCAATAAATAAATAAAATAAATGAAAACTATTTGATACTAACAAGAAATGGTACACTACTGTCCCCCTCTAATTTGATTGATTTTATATATGTTATAGAGTAGTCAAGAATAACAGCCACGTATTTTTTATAGAGGCCCAAACTCATCCTGTTGGGAGAAATTGTCCTTCAAAGTCCCGAAAAGTGACAAAAACCTCAATTTCTTCAGGGAGTTTTTTCAATCATATTGATAATTAATTACCGATTTCGTTATATACCAGAGAACATGAAAAAATAAGAGACATGTGTTCTGCATTTTTACATATATAAAAATCAATCAAATCGGAGAGGGACAGGGGTACCTTTCCTTGTAAGACTTCTATAAAGGTTTTCTAAAGCGCCACATGCGGAGACGTGACATTGAACCATCGCTCTGGCCTCTGGGAGACTTACACACAAGATCACCTTAGAGCTCACGATCGTGGCTCTAACTAGTCCGAACCCAACTAATCCGGCTTAGAGAAAACTATATGATGACTACTTATAGGACTTCGCACCAAAAGGTACAAAAAGAACCCTTTTTCTTTATATTCTTGAGTGTTTTCTTACAAAAAGAACCCTTTTTCTTTATATTCTTGAATGTTTTTCTAAAAAAAGAACCCTTTTTCTTTATATTCTTGAATGTTTTCCTTCAAAAAGAACCCTTTTTCTTTATATTCTTGAGTGTTTTCCTACAAAAAGAACCCTAGTTCTTTATATTCTTGAGTGTTTTCCTACAAAAATAACCCTAGTTCTTTATATTCTTGAGTGTTTTCCTACAAAAAGAACCCTAGTTCTTTATATTCTTGAGTGTTTTCCTACAAAAGGAACCCTAGTTCTTTATATTCTTGAGTGTTTTCCTACAAAAAGAACCCTAGTTCTTTATATTCTTGAGTGTTTTCCTACAAAAAGAACTCTTTTTCTTTATATTCTTGAGTGTTTTCCTACAAAAAGAACCCTTTTTTTTATATTCTTGAGTGTTTTCCTACCATTGATATCCTTTTCAGCTTCGTGCGGGATCGTGTGGTGTCGCGACACGAGCGGGAATTTGAAGTGGAACTTGGACCGGTCGCTTGGAGATTTCGGCACTTTGTTGTCTAAGCCTAAGTCATTCATGGACCTGTAAGAATAGATAAATAACTATTAAAGGACACCTTTACACAAATTGACTATGAATGCTTGTAGGTAGGTGATCGAAAACAAGCGTCAGTTTGAAAAATTATGACAAAAATTCAATGTAAACCTTTGGACATTTCAACAAAATTATATAGAAAATAGGTTTTATTTTCATTCAACCTATCTCGGACAACCTAACACGCTAGAAATTGAATATCTAAATTTAAAAAAAAAAACAGTGCGTGGAGTCCCTCAGCGCGGAAGAAGTGAAACTTCATAACCTAACCTCAAAAACATTTTGTCAAATGACCATCACGTTTTTCCATTTACTATTTTAAATATTTTATTTACATTTGTATTCGCTCAAATTATAGAAAAAACAAACAAACTCATTTTGCACTCGATCTAAATATAAATCAGACACATTCCAAAAACCATTCCACCGTTCAAAACCATTCTGGGCATTCTGTTCGGTCACTGACTGAGTGAAGAAGTGATTGAATGGAATGAGTTAGTCGCGTTCAACGCAGCGACACTGACAGAATGTTACGCGCTGAGTGAGCGGCATTTCACGCAACGTAACAGTAACAGAGTGTTACGCGCTGTCAGTTGGAAGTCGCATTAAAAGTTTCACTTCAAAAATGTAAACCAGAAGCATAAGTCTTACTTGGTGGTAATCTCGTTGGCCAACGCCACGGCAGTCTCCAAAGTTTTCTCGTCATGCGCCGACATTGGTTTCATCGTGCCTGTTTGGAAATTCTTCTTTTTGTCCGGTTTAAATGTATGGGACCTGAAATGTGTGTAAAACGGTTAACGCATATCTTACTAGATCGATAATAAAGTACTAACATTCCAGTTCTTTTTACTGACTTTTAGTAGATCCTTAACCTTTCACAGGTTGTTGGAAAGATTTGACTTTTAGTAATTGTGTTCATTTATTTCATCCTATCTTCAAATATCTTATCAATATCACTCTCATTCAGAGTTAAGAGTAAGATAATCCTGTAAATTAATCACCAGTTTTATCTTTGTTCACAAGTTCACAAGAAGCCCAATGAAACAAACACACTAATTTTGCGAATTATTCTGTTATCTCCGAGGTGGGAGGTCGCAGATACATGCATGAATGAATAAGACATGTGTGTCAGATTACGCTTAGACCCTGTTTTTTTTTAACATCATGCTTCCTGTTTCAGACACACCACACTCTGTTGGGGTGTTTGCCGGCGGCTGTAAGATCTAACAAAGCAGTGCCATCAGTATAAGACCAGTTGAGAATAATTCATTATCGTTTATTCTCATCCGCTTAAATGTGTTGCGTCGTACATGGCGCGCACACATACATACCGCGAGGTGTTCGTTTGTTAGAACCGTTATTACTGGTCTTATACTGAGCTTACGTCGTACTAGAACGAAGTCTTGCGATCGCCACCGATATATGGATTATGGATGACTTCAACTCGAGCTAACCTCTGATGTATGTGGATCATATTTTTAGATCTTACCTTAAGGCGGTGTCGAAGTCAAAATGTCTAACCGTTGAACCCTGAAAAATATTTTACGATAAAGTAAATGCTATTGATGAAACAAATAATATAGTAGGAGGATATCGGGAAGGGATACATCATAATTAAAATTTCATTCGAAACGTTTAATTCATTCAGTAAAAATAAATTAAATCCCGGGTTATTTTGTAATATAAGTGTTAATGTTTTAATCAATGAGCACGAGCGAACACACTAGTTAATAACTATTTTGTAACATAAAATTATGGCCTAGCATAAAAACAGTATCTAAAGTACCTTTTCCAATTTTTAGACAATAGGTTCTTTTTGCTGACCGTTCTTATTAACAGTACGCTAGGATGTTGCATTACCATAAAAATAAAATATTGTTTACCCTCAAATACTTACAAAAATGGGTAGGAAAGGAAACTAATGTAATGTTTCATGAAATATGATATGATTGATATGATATGAATGACGAATTGTACAGTACTACTTGTCAAACTAAAACTATGGTAACTACGAGTAATGACAGTGCACATGGAATAAATAATGTATTTACAGGAGTAGTTCATTACCACGTTCACGATACTAAGTCTAGCCTACAACGTCTTCTTACCGAATATCCAATATGCGCTAACCACCTGAATGAATAACATTTTGACAATTATAATTTATAATTCTGTTAAACATTAATAATATTACAAAATATAAATTAGATATAAATATAAAATAATAAAATAACTAAATAATCTTAGCGTAATACACCAGTCACGATAGTAAAATAAAAAATTAATTTAAATATCAGTACCACTACACAACAGTATCGTTTAGGACAGAGCTAGTATTGCATGATACATTATTTTACGCCGTATGCAAATTGCGTGGTGGAGAAAGTTAGTCATATCATTATGCAAACGAATTAATAAAAAATTATAAAAATCCTCCTTTATAGGAATTTTTCGGTATTGAGTCTAGAGAACTTGCGCGCGTACAGCTCGTCTGTAACAAGTAGCACTAAGATATTTCCTAAATTTAAAATTAGAAAAATTACTTGAACTCAAGACCTTTTGCGTGAGTTCAAGGTTCAGTCAAGACAGTATTATTTCCATATTTTTTTTTAAGCTTAATAGCAACGCTTGCAGAAGTTTCTTCTAGTAATAAAATGGTTTAAGTTTTAGTCATGGGGAAACCCTACCAATTACAAATTACATGCCTGTTTAGATTATACATATGTATTAATTAACCCGAAAGTTATAGATAATAATAACTTACGCTTTCCTCCGGACGTCCTCTGCTGTCCAAACTTCGGAACATGGACTCCATTTCATCCAGCAAACTCTGACTAAAATCACCATAACTTTTCTGTGAGGACAAAAATAAAAATTTCTTAGAAACGTTACTTCTTAGTTCCATCGAAAACTACAAAGGACGAAGACCAAAAAAACCGGCCAAGAGCGTGTCGGGCCACGCTCAGTGTAGGGTTCCGTAGTTGTATTTTTCTCAAAAACTACTAAACCTATCAAGTTGAAAACAATTTTCCTAGAAAGTCTTTATATAGTTCTACTTTTGTGATTTTTTTCATATTTTTTAAACATATGGTTCAAAAGTTATTTCCGAAAATATTAATACTATCAAAAAACGATATTAGTAAACCCTTATTCATTTTTTTCTACTCCCGTACTGTTATTCGTGAGTTACAAAGTCGTGCATAGAACTTTAAAACCCTACATAAAAGATGTCAGGACAAGTCTATCTAGTTTATACCCTGAAAACATTTAGTAGCAGTAGCACGATATAGCTGTTACAGTTCAGTAAATACATTGCTACCAACTTAACAAACCAATTCGCAGAGTCGAGACTCCTTCGTTTTCTGCTGCGTTCATTGGCGACGCGTCGAATCGCATTAAAATGTATGAGAACTCGATTCAACTCGGCTCGATTCGTCTTAGTGGCCAGGCTTCAAAGAACCATACCATAGACAGTTTTATTTTCATGTTTGCACTCAAACTGCATATTCAAAATGGTAGGCGGTCCACTAGATAACTAAGATGACTGAAAGTAGGTATTTGTTGATTTATAATTTTCTTTCAAAATAAGTGCTTGGTCGTAGAAAAAGTATTGTATGCAACGGTGTTTAACTGAGTCAAAAAATGCTCGTGGCGTCTTTATTAACAATTTTCGGCTTCGCCTCAAATTGTTACCCACGCCACTCACCTTTTTTGACCTCTTTTAACCACCAGTTGCATAAAATACTATTAAATACCTATCCAATAATATATCACACGTTGGGGTTGGAATAAAAAAAAATATTAGCCCCCACTTTACATGTAGGGGGGGTACCCTAATTAAACATTTTTTTCCATTTTTTATTTTTGCACTTTGTTGGCGTGATTGATATACATATTGGTACCAAATTTCAGCTTTCTAGTGCTTACGGTTACTGAGATTATCCGCGGACGGACGGACGGACGGACAGACAGACATGGCGAAACTATAAGGGTTCCTAGTTGACTACGGAACCCTAAAAAGAGAAATACATGTAAAACAACTTACAGGAATTCCTGGACTTTCTAGAGGAACTAAGTTATCCGTTCTCGTACGCTCCGCCACTGTGCTTTCCTGGGAAAAGTAAGAAATCTAATTACAATCTTAGACGAAGAAAGTTCATAGAACGTGCGGGACGTGGGTGACGTCATTTCTAAACTCAAATGGTATTGGGCGGGGCATGTTGCCAGGCAGAGCGATCGCAGGTGGACCAAAATGCTGACCGAATGGTGGCCGCTATCGGACGTAAGAAGCGCCTGGCATCCCTTGGCTCGTTGGGTGGACGACATTCGGAGGGCTGCAGGGCACTTCTGGGTGAGATTAGCCCAGGACCGGGATTAGTGGCGTACACGAAGGGAGGCCTATGCTCAGCAGTGGGCAATTAATGGCTGAAATGATGATGATGACGATGAGAAAGTTCATGTCTATATTAAAAGGCTTGCTGTATAATATTGTTATCCTAACATGGTATCACTATGCGACCAGAGGAATGGTTTAGTAATTTCATAGTGCACGAGTAGTCTCTGAAGTACTCTGAACATGTACTGGACGCAAGTCGCAGCAAGCGACAAATCATTTGGTAGAGTTGTATGTCTTGGGATTACTTCGAATCAATGCCGCGTCCTAGTGCCACTTTTAATACATAATTATTAATTGCTTAACACTTTCGCCACCAAGAAACCCTCTGGTAGGCAGGTAGGCCCTTGTGAACTTTGCTAGGATGCCGGACTTTTAGTTCTTAACTGATATGTAATCTCGCCAGATGCATTATTATCGCCTGCAGTCACTGTTAAATTGTACTTTTTTTTTCAATTTCAATTTCTAGCTTAACAACACATGGCGGTTTGACACAAGTTGCATTCTCGCGTGCGAATCCATACATCAATCGCGACTTCAAGTATAGACTCGCCGGCGAGAGCGCAAGTTGTGCTACACCGCATGGTGTACCCCATATCTAAAATGGTTGCTGTGACATCTGTCCTGACAATGTGCCTCCTCGTCCTCATTGCCTACTCGTATATCATGTCCCAGGCTTACCGTGTCAGTGTCCGATATCTCGTGGTACTCGTGAGGGTCGTCAGTCTTGGCTGCGGCTCCGTCGTCAGTCTTGTGTGCCCTACCCAGTGTAGCTGATTTCACCTGACAAAACAGATAAACTTATTATTTTCCAATGCATGTGCGGTGTACTGTACTATAACAAATTGATTGAGAATTCTTGCGACCTCTGTATACAAAATTTTAGTGCATTCTACAGGAAAAATATAACGGATACGAAAGTATACAATACCTTACTAAGGATGCTCTTGCTCGTTGTAGGTTCTGTTAAATTTTTAAGACCATGTTTTTTGAGATTCTTGGTCATTGACCCAGCGTCTGAAAAGTGAACGGATCTATAAATAATATATCCAAAATAAAGGAACCGATCTATTAACACTTTCGCTACCAAGAACCCGACTGTCGGGCACACCGCTCGTAGAAGCGTAGCCGATTACATGGGTTTCCCCGTATGTAGCGAAAATGTCGTAGCGCCGCGTAGAGCCCGGTTTCGAAAGTGTTAAGCATTTCTGTGAGGATGACACGAGAGGCGTGTCATCAAGGTTTTTACGTGTGGCGTATGACACGCGAGGTGTGTCATTTTAAGCCACAGGGTAAAGTTTTCGAAAATGGAACACGCAACGAATCGGTTGAATTATAATTACCTCCAGTGTATTGTGTGATGTGATTCGATATGTGATACGATGTACACGACAGTTTCTCTCCCGCGGGAACTACCCGTTTCTCTAATAAATGCAGTTAGACAAGGACAGGAAGATTATCTCGCTAGCGAGTAGTTATAGTTCGCACCCATCGTGTTCTTGCCCTGATCAAGTCACACCCGGAATATTCTGAGACGTTACCAATGGTCAACTTACATGGCAAGTCGACTTCATCGCAGTTGTTGCGGGCGGCGTCGGCGCTTAGCAGCGGGTAGGGCGCGCAGGCCGTGAGGTGGGAGGGCGAGTTGGGGTTGATCAAGGGCACCTGCTCCAGGTCCTCCGAGGGCTTGTACGGAGTCACCACCTGCCGCGGCGGCTGGGACACACCACTCGTTGGTACAGTCAACCAATTGGAACCCTAGGCCACTCTACAACCATGTCAAAATGACAACCACTAAGAAATTTCTTACAATCTGATTTATAACGTCACTATGACATAGTTCTACAGTGGCCTAGAGTTCCAATTGGTTGACTGTACACAGAAGTTATTGCTGCGGGGCGGGGTTACATTATACTGGAGATATCTATTAAAGGTATCACCACAGGTCAGTAGGCAGAGGAGTAATCATGGCACGGTAAGATCATAGAGATATTGAGTTGATATAAAAATTAAAAGCACACTCATTCTCATTGTTTGCTCCTAAATGATTTTGAGAAAAGTACTGTAATTTTAAGTTGATGTGACTCTAGATATTGTGGTAACTATACCGTCTGTACCTAATTTTATTACGAATGAAATCCAAGCAATCCAAGCTGTATCGCAACAATATCAATATAGTATTAAACATACTTATCAATATATATGTCGCAGTAAGATAGATAAAGCCGTTATATAGTTATAACCCTAGGAATATAATTATACGTCGTAACATAGTTAAACGAAAGCGATTAATTGCTATCTTACTAGGAATATCACTATAATACTAAACTAGTTTTGTCATATAGTTATATGACTGGATTCAGTTTAGTGAAATGATTGTAGGCAGGAGTGCGGCGGTGCGGCGGAGGTATAGTTATAACCCTAGGGATATAATTATATGCCGTAACATAGCTAAACGAAAGCGATTCCTTACCATCTTACTAGGAATATAATTATAATACGTTACTAGTTTAGTTATATAATTATATCACTGGATTAAACTTAGTCTAGGGATATAATTATAATACGTCTCTAGTTAAGTAATATAGTTATATTACTGGATTAAGTTCAGTAGTATAATTGTAGCAGTGTAGTGCGGGGGTGCAGTGGAGACGGGGGCGGGGGCTTACCCGCTACCACAAGGCAGTCGTTCGGCATCAGTTGTCGTTCATGTCACGGTTGCGTTTTCGTGCATAATTATTTATTGAATTTTCGAACTATTTTTATAGTTCTAAGTACACCAAAAAAATTCAAAAACACCTTTATGTCGCTACTCTATCTCTATCTGTGTTTTGAGAGAATAAGCACATTGAATTGGAAATAATTAACAAATTCTTGCCCTAAACAATTCTTCAATGTGGTTTGTTTACGTTATATAAGGAAATAAATAGTACCATGGTTTCAAGCAATGTTGCAAATTACACTATTTGCGATAAATATCATGTTTATCTTGTCAGATTAAATTAAAACTGCCATCGCACAAATCCAAATGCAGATACAATTCAAAAAATGAATAAATCGGATATTTTGAAAAGAAACGGGAGCACCGGTTCCTAATTTTTTGTCCCGGTTCTTTAGCCACCATTAAATTACCGGGATTTCCCGGGAAATCAAGAACCGGGAAATACCGGGAGCATGCCCTAACTGTTACGTTTTAACTAATATAGCTTGGATTCGTTTGTTTAGTAACCAAACCTTGTGTACTATGTTCGGATCGATACAAAATAAACTTTGTTCTAACTTCAGTGACGGTGTTGTTATTCCAAATCGTCCCGCTATACGTATTATAAAACACTGATTTAAACTTTCACGATTTTTACACATATTTAAAATTGCAAACGGGACTTAATACATAGTAATACGCGATTAAGTCCCGTTTGCAATTTTAAATAAATACCGTATTATAATTATATTCCTAGTAAGATGGTTCTGAATCGCTCCCTTATATCCCTAGGGTTATAACTATACCTCCGCCGTACCGCTGCACTCCTGCCTACAATCATTTCACTAAACTGAATCCAGTCATATAACTATATGACTAAACTAGTAACGTGTTATAGTTATATTCCTAGTAAGATAGCAATTAATCGCTTTCGTTTAACTATGTTACGACGTATAATTATATTCCTAGGGTTATAACTATATAACGGCTTTATCTATCTTACTGCGACATATATACGTACCATGAACTGTTATATTCTTTAAAATAAACCAAGAGATTTTATTTCTAAATATTTAATAACTTAAGAAGGGTTACTCAGAATATGGATAAAGTAATTTCAGGGCAAAATTATTGGATGAGAACGAGTATAAGATTAACCTTTTCGACACCACAACACAAACTGTCACGCTTCACCGAAGAGTAAAAACGGAATTTTAATTTTGTCCATATGAACGTAAGTATATTATTCTGTGCGTGGTCTGTGATGGAGTAGCCAGTTTTTGACGTCAGAACTTGCGTTGGCGTGGAAGAGGTTAAATGCAAACATCGCCTCTCCACATATCTTACCGTGCGACGAAAACTCATCAGCCCAAACATGCTGCTGTTGCGGCCCCGACTGCTCTCCGCGCCACCCTACCGGGTTATCACGGGACACGCCATACGCACGATATCAATGAGTCCTCATTACATGTAATTATGTTTGTAATCAAATAATGACAGTATTCAAATGAGCGGAAGTTTGAATAACGTCTTTCGTCATCAACAAAACTAGGCGTTGTATGCTCAAGGCGTTGAGTGTTGTAAATAAATCAATTATAGATCTTGTGCGTCCGATCTGGGGCCTACGGACTAAGAGACTATTTAGCACAACTTGCCTCGTCGCGCGCGAGTCCATACATCAAGCGCGACTTCAAGTATGGACTCGCGCGCGACAAGGCAAGTTGTGCTAGAGGGTCAGGTTTGTGCGCCGCACTAACAGTGTATAAATAAACCGATCAATATCGTACAGCGAATTTCTAATCTGGAGGTCTCTTTAGGCTTAAACACATGAAAACTCAAAACAAACACAGTGTTGTTGTTTTTTTAAGTGTGTCATGTCGCTCGTGTAAAAATGATCTTAGGCTGCATTTCCACAAGAAACGTGCAAGGTTATACGGGAACGAAATACTTGTTGTTGCTTGCACACAAACTCTTTCTATTTTGTACCTACGTGCAAAAATCGCACCCCTAAACTGTTTTTCACAGAGCTGACGAAACGTAGGTACACTACGCCCCTCAAATCTCTGATAGAAAAGCAGCCTATTTGAAGAAACTTACATAATTGCATGCAGAAGAGAAAAGCGAGAACCAATGAATATGCGCCGTCCATTCCCAATGAAATACACATACAAATATAAATACATATCATGGAATTAAGTATGATCTGATCAGACACATTTACAAGATCTTAACTCAGTCATCTACAAGATTAAGGACCCATTTAGACAGTTCGAGAACTCGCATACCAGTTTTATTCCATTGCGGTATTTGATGAATGTTGTGCAAAATTGTATGTAACCTCAACAGCCCGCAATGTAACTAAAATCGCATGCGAGTTCGCACGCCGTCTAAATCAGGCCTAAAGAGGTAAATGGACAAAATAATTTTATAAATGTTATCTAATAGCATTATGTATCTCCTAATAGCTGCGCTGGGTAGTACGCTTGCCGTGTAAGTGTGTCGCTTGAGCTTGACGTAACCGCGCTCGATAGTCGACCCTTTAAGCTACATACAGACATTCCAGATACTTACACATCCAGCAGGATCCAAGAAGGAAATGTCCCCGAAATACGCCCCGTCAAGGCCGACGTGTCCAGTATGTTTGACGTCGCCCTGAGGGCTGGAGATCATGCTACGCTGGATGGTGCGCTTGCCCGTGTACGTGTGTCGCTTCACGTCGCCACGGGACAGCGCGGAGCGGACCAGCCGCGCCGACTGCCGCGCCGGGTTCGGCGATAGAGAACTGGACACGGTACTGAGCGATTTCTGGGTGAGAAAGTGCGTGATCAAGCAACCGTTGTTAGCGCGTGGTAAATGGGCCCGGAATGAAAATAGCACCGTCACACGTGAAACTAAGAGTCGGTAGCATCAAAACGTCTATCACCGTTGAAGCGTTCGCTAAATTTGATTGTATGGGAAGTGCCATCAGACCTCTGCTGCGTTACGTTGACGTATCTGTTTAATGTGGTTGATGCAACTGGCCCTAAAAGGATCAAAACGCTTACAGTTACGGCCAATAAAATAATATATATGCTTAAGACAGCAGCCAGAGAGTTTACTTAACCTTTTGAATGCCACGCATAAGAATAACGCGCGCGGCTTGTCATCGTGAACTTTGTCGGAATGCATGAATGGGGATAGTGGATATTGGGCAGTTTCCGCGCGCGTCAGGGGACGTCTTTGGTGGTTAAAGCCTAATTGGTAAACATATTATATATATATATAGGTATTATTGGCCATTGCTGTAATAATAGTCCAAAGTACCAAAATTCTGGCAAGAATCACTCTATAAAATCTTGAATTACATATAAATATTTATCAAATTAACGAACAATGAATATGGAAGGATAACCTCAAAAAAATCAGTAATGTGTCAATTCACATTTCACATTCATTTACTGATATAATAACATATTAACAATTATAAGCGTTGATCTTTTTGTAAAATGGACACATTATTGTATTTATTTTTATTTAGGGCATCCGCAACGTAGCGCGAGCGGGTTAACAGAGACTACCTCTTCTCTGTGAGTTTCGCTAAATGACGTTGCGAACGCCCTTAAATTGTATGTCAGCAACCAGGTTCGTGCAATATTTAACCATACTCTTAATAGTCGACAAACATGTATGTAATGTACACAAACGAGATGAACCCATATGATCAAGGATACTTACTGAAAGTAGCATGGAAAACATTTTAAACATTGATAGAGTGTGAAAAAATCGAACGTAGAACCATTTCGGAAAGTTTTTAAGCGTTGGGTTTTAAGAATTTGTTAACAAAATGGAAAACTTACGTTTTTTATTTCAGAGATCTTTCCTTACAGGAAACTTTACGAGAAATGAAGGTTACTCACATCAGTCTTAGTGTATGGCTTTGTGTTGCTCGGGTTGAACATGCCACAAGCGCCGCCCAGGAGGACGCCATGCCACATAGATGTTTTAGTGCTATTTCTGAAATCATGTAGATACGTACAGGTTTACAGGTAGCTCATAAGCCATCGGTCAAGTTAAAATGGTTTTTTTTTCTAGTAATAATACCAGTGGTAAAAAGTGTGGTTAATTAGAGTTTTGAATGATTCATGGTTAGTTTTATTAGACTTATATTAACCGGGATATAGACCGTGATTAGTTGATTACCTTTTTGATTTTTGTCGAGTTCCCGATACGATGCATGTCAACTGCGTCGAAATATCGAGAGTTCGACAAAAATCAAAAAGGTAATCAACTAACCACAGTCTGTATCCCGGTCAATATAAGTCTAGTCAATCAATCAATCAATCAATCAAAATATTTATTCGTAATAAACTTAAAACTACACAATATGCAAAAAAACAGTATTACACAGTACATTATTAAACAGTAGTACAGTGGGATTAATCTTTATTACATCAACTAATTAATACTCAGTTTACTTACTCTTTGCCAAGAACTGTAATTATTTGTCCTGATTTATATTCTAATAAATTATTTCTTCTACCGTCTTCAGTCTTTTGAAAGTTCACCGTAGTTTCAACCTAAAAATTATAATTAACGTCATACATTTGACTTATTTTAGGTACTTTCAATAATCACATATTTTGCAGGCTGATCAACTTTAAATTAATTATAACGATTGCTTAGCGTTCACGGACTATGTTGTGTCACCCATCTATGTATGTATTGTTAACATAAAAGTACGTACCTGTTCCGGTCGAATAGCTCTTAGTTTCGGCCCTAGATCCTTAAACTTGGGCCGGTTGTTTGGATCATGTGACCAACACTCCAACATAGCGGAGTAATAGTCTTCTGGACAACACTCTGGCTTTTCCAACCTCTGAAATTGAAATGTGTTCAATTACGAACATTATGATAGAAGTGTTTAAATACTTTAAATACATTTGTATGTACAGTCAGCCAAAAAAGTGGTTTACCACTTTTCGACCTTATGTCTTTGAAATAGACTCGAAAAGTGGTAAACCATTTTCTTGGCTGACTGTACATAGTGGCACATGACACGACAATTTTTTTTGTTGGGGGAATTGTGGTGTCATTTCCTTCCTTTTAGTCCTTGGAACCTTGGTCCTAGGAGCCAGAGTTCTAGAAATACGATTTTTTTCATTTGTTTTTCAATATTCATCCAAAATCTGTCAAATAAAATTAGGTTAAATTTATAATACAGTTTATTAATAAAAAAGGCCCATGTGTTTTATGCTGTAATTTGGAAGACTATCAAACAAATTATGCATTTACATACAAAAAAGTTACAGGGCTTCGAATATCACATTTTGGATGATTTAGGAAAAATAAATAAAAATCTCGTATATCCAGAACCGTGGCTTCTAGGACAAAAGTTTCAAGGGCGAAGGAAATGACACCACAAAACCCCCCAAAAAATTTATCGGGTCATGTGCCAAACACCCTGTAAAGGTGTGGACTGGCGTCTGCCGACCCTCAGCTTCAGTACGCATACGTTTTTAGTAAAGAGAAACGTAATCAGCGGAGCATTAATAGTTATGAGTTGTGTATAACATCATCATTCTCTTGCCCTTATCCCAGTCACTTGGGGTTATCGCAGCAAGAGTTATGTATAACAATATCCATAAAAATATCACTGACATCTCTTTTAATCTGTAGGATTTAACTATACCTGAAAGTTGGGTGCGTCAATTGCTTCAAGAATCTGTTGACCCGAGAATGCAGCCCAAGGCTGAAAGCCGTAAGTAAACATCTCCCAGAGACAAACGGCAAAAGCCCAAACGTCGCTGGCTGATGTGAATCTGAGGTATAAAATGCATTCGGGAGCACACCTAGAAATATGAAATTATCTTTGATATATGCTATAGTAAAAAGCCGGTGTGAGAAATCGACTATTGGTCAACACATCAAACGTGGTGCATACATAAGCAACTACATTGCGTGGCAGCTTTCGTTACGCTGTCACGTAGTGTTGGAATAATCTTCCTCCACTAATCTGACAAAGCAATACTATTGGTTCCTTTAAATCAAAACTGATAGCGTACCTAATGGACCAAAAGATCTTTGCTGTCGGAACTCGTACGCCTATTTAAAATTAGCGAATTAAAACCACGTTTTCCGCAGTCCGCATAGCTTTCAAGTGTGATGGAAAACGTATGAAACCGTGTGCGCTGATTTTTAAAATAGCGCCTAGAGCTTAACAACAAACTTAGCATATTTGACACTTGTATAATTTGCCACGGAAATAATCATTTCAATGATAGCATAATACTTACCAAGCAACTGGCAACTTGAGATTGACATTGTAATTCGTTTGATAGTAATCCTTTCCAACACCCAAGGCGCGAGACAGACCAAAATCGGAGATTTTTACCCTATCCTTGTTAAACACTAAAATATTTCTTGCTGCTAAATCCCTGCAAATCAAAACCATAAATGTATTTAAGTGGAAAAGTACCTAAACAGTATCACAAGGAAGCAAAATGGCACATTTGGCGAGGTTGTAATTGAATTCTAAAGGAAGGGAATAATTCTACAAGGAATATAAAATACTTTTTCATCACATTTGCTGTTTAAAGGTCTCATTGCGTCTACGTGTACTGAAGAATAATGTATTATTTTATTCCCAAGGGAGTAATGGATTTCGTTTTAAAAATTAATACAATCCGTACAATACTTCAGGCAAAGGATGTTTCTATCAGTCAAGGATTTTTTCTGCACAACTAAAATTTGACTATTAAGCTATAAAAAAATATTATACGGTATGAAAAATGCATTTTATTTATGTACATTTCAGTGTGTTTTACATTTATTTTGTAAATTTCACGTAGATAAATTGTTATAATTTGCAATCTGGCAGGAAATTGTGACGGCCATCTCGATTTGCGCTTGACCGCGTTGCCATAGCAACGGGCAGTACAATACCGCCATTCATTGAAAGTTTTGCCTTATGATTTTTTTCTCTGTGTTTTCCTCTCAAATGTGATGAAAAATATTGTGTGTAACTCAGGAGGTAAGGATTTTGTAAACTCGTGTCTATAACTCTCTCCAGCCTGCGGCTGTCGCGAGTTATTAACACTCGTTGACAAAAGCCCCAGTACCTACCTTTTTGCACAATATACTAATGTATCAAGTGCGATAAGGTAAAGTAAAGGATAAGTTTCCCTTTTCAAATTTCAACATAAATTCTAATAAAATAATGTATATGAAACGTAAGTATCTTTCTTGTTTGATGGAAAGCTACATTTTGTTCGTATTTTGGATTACCTATGTATCAGTCTTTTATTTTCCAGATAAGTCATGCCATCACAGATCTGTTCCGCGAACTCGCAGAGGTTTGGCACGGGAAAGTTTGGCCGCAGCGACACTTCGCGGAGGCATTCCAACAAAGAGCGAAGAGGTGCTAGTTCAGTTACCTATAGATAAAACAATATTTTACATGACCTAACATTTTATTAATGAGCAAATCCGACGCCAAACGAAAGCGAAGTAAGGTGTTCGTTTCGTGAGCATTTCGTGAGCGTTTGTGCCATTCGGCTAGCCACCAGGTCTATCAACACACCAACGGGGAATAGCTCTCTTGATTTTAAGTTGTTTCCTTAGGGCTGAATTAGACGGCATGCGAACTCGCATACGATTTTAGATACATTACGGACCGTTGAGGTTACAAACAACTCAGTGCACCAATCAAATACGCAATGTAATGAAACTCGTATACGAGTTCTCGTACCGTCTAAATGGGGCCTAATGGTGATCAGTAGAATTGAGATTTAGATGCTGAGTTGTGATTGAGATTTAGTGCGAGAAGTGGTTCATTTCTTGTCAGGTCCAAACATCGGAGGGCCATCTGTACTGAAACCCATCTGTAGGTGTGTTTTTTTTTTTTTTTTTTAATATGTACTTTTAGGTTTAGTTTATTGACGATGCATGTTGCGGATTTTCCATTGTCTTACTTTTTGACGAAGCTTGTAGCTAATAACGGATTTTTATTCAGTTGACGAAGCCTGCGTTGCGGATTTGAGAATATGGTCTCTGAATAAATTAGTAATTCCCTAGTTTAAAAAAAAAAAAAAATCTGTACTGAATAACGTCGTACGATACACGTGCGAAATTTATCGCCACTCGTTTCGAACTTCTTTTTTTTGGCACTTGTATCGTGATGTACTGATGGTGCTTCTTTTACGCACTAGTGCGAGAAGTGGTTCATTTCTTGTCCGGTCCAAACTTCGGAGGGCCATCTGTACTGAATAACGTCGTACGATACACGTGTGAAATTTATCGCCACTCGTTTCGAACTTCTTTTTTTTGGCACTTGTATCGTGATGTACTGATGGTGCTTCTTTTACGCACTAGTGCGAGAAGTGGTTCATTTCTTCTCCGGTCCAAACTTCGGAGGGCCATCTGTACCGAATAATGTCGTACGATACACGTGCGAAAAGGAAGTTCGTACTCGTGTCGATTTAAAACACTCCCTTCAGTCGTGTTTTACTTTATGCCAGATCGCCACTCGTTTCGATCTTCCTTTGGATCGTAATGTACTATAATGACGTTCATTGGATTTCGTTTTATTTGATATCAGCTTTTGCCCGCGGCTTCGCTCGCGTTAGAAAAAGACAAAAAGTAGCCTATGTCACTCTCCATCCCTTCAACTATCTCCACTTAAAAGATCACGTCAATTCGTCGCCCCGTTTTGCCGTGAAAGACGGACAAACAAACAGACACACACACGTTCCCATTTATAATATTAGTATGGATTTTACAATTAATACTTTCTTTCGTTTAGTGTAGTGAAAGCTTCATGTTACACTCGGGGACAATTTTTTTTAACGGACCTTAAAACTGTTGGCATTGCAATGTCACTTTTAAAGTAAGGTACAGCAGGGCAAATCTCGATTGGGGGGCAATTGTAACTGATCAATTTTTTCCAGTTGTGTGTAATAATACACTATGATGTTGAGTTCTACATGTATCCACTGAACACGCCTACCATATATGACCGATGGACACTATTTAATAATGCAAACATTGTAGAACATGGAAATAATTGAACATTAATGCCCCAGTCGAGATTTGTTCCGCTGTACCTTATCAATATTAGCATGAGCGTTTAAACAACTACTTTGCCCCCTTGTAAAACAGACAACTATAGTCTGTTACGGCCCGGCCACGACATTGGTCTGAGCGCGACAGCGGTGAGCGGCGGCCATACATTGGAGCGAGACACAGCGATGGGACTTTTCATTCGCACGTATGGCTGCCGCTCACCGCTGTCGCGCTTAGACCAATGTCGTGGCCGGGCCGTTAATACTCACCAACATTAACGAGTCCAGGTGCAGCACTACCCCATACAAGCGAACGATATTGGGGTGCTCAATACTGTGCATCACAGCTGCTTCCTTTAAGAACTCGGTCGAGTTTGAGGTCATTCTCTCATGGCCTAGACATTTAATAGCCACTTGCAACTGTAATCAAACAGCATAATGTTAGTGGCCATACACATTTTTGAAATAAATAAGATTTGAATAACACAGACGAGTCACATTAGTTCAACTTTGGATAAATTCAACAGTTCCAAGGAAAAGTAACACATTCTTATCTAATTCTTATTCTTCACATAATTATTATTAAATTGGGACTTAATCACGTATGACTACCTAATACATAATATGTATTCGGAGGGTATATGTATATATCCACCACGGTAGACCACGGGGATAACGCGCTCCCTAGAACGTTGGAGGTCAGTTTAATACGCGAATAAGTCCCAAAAAATATTTTTATACAAACTTTGGCAGTAATAATGGCATGGTCACACAATGTCATTTCAAGTGACTTTACATTAAATTTAGTCTGACTTAACTATTAGAAACTTATGAACAGAGTTCGGAAAGCTATACCTACCTTTGGTCAAATTATACCTCTGAACTTAGGAAAAAGGTATAGATTCGTTGGATTCCTTCAACTGGCCAAAGATAAACTGTTCAGAAGTTAAAATAATCAATGGAATCAGGCGTTACTTTGCGGAAATCCATTTTAATCATAAACTAGAACATTCACATTATAAATAACGTGCAAGTCAATCAGTGCTAACCTGTTATACTTGCGTATTTTTTACATGTAATTAATTTTCCCACCCTCCCACCGCAAAAATAAAAATAAATACGCAAATAAATACAACAACCCACCACCAAAAATACAAAACTCGACACGTGTTTCGCCTCTCTACGAGGCATCCTCAGGAGCTGATGTTGACGGTCCGAAGTTCCGCAAGTCTTGCTTTTATTTTTGCGGTGGGAGGGTGGGAAAATTAATTGCATGTAAAAAATACGCAAGTAATTGTAACAGGTTAGCACTGATTGACTTGCACGTTGTCTATTCGCGGATTAGCAAAGGAATGTTCTAGTTTATGTTCAGAAGTTGGCTGTACCGAAGTGGGGCACCGTCGGCTATGTGTACGAGGATATGATTTTTACGTTTACATAATGCCTTTTTTTTTAATTGGCGGATATTTCGATCGGCCGTTGCGATACTCACTCTCTGACTTCCAGTAGCCCACGTGCCCTGTTGCACCACTCCAAACTGCCCCATTCCCAGTTCTTTATTAATGGTGATATCTTCCACGGGTATAATGTGCTTGGTAGGAACTTTAATGTTATTTTCAGAGAATGGCTCGAAATCGATTGGCATTGAACAATGACCCTGTAAATACTGTAAAACATAAATTAAGAACGTATTTTTCAGATTACTTTAGAATATATTAATATGGGTAATTCCATGTAACAGAGTAATGTAAGTGACCAATTATTTGCATGTTTTTTTATTCATGGTGCTAATTTAAATATCAATATATCTAAGGATTAAAAGTAGGCTTATCTAGAGATAAATTAAGACTTCAATTTGCATCATAAATAAAAAAACATGCAATGAAGTGGTCACTTACATTACAGTTACGTGGAATTGCCCATATACGTTAAATATATGGAAGCTTTTCTTGATATTATAATATAAAAATGCTAATTGATTAACTATGAAACTGATATTTTTATGAATATATGTTTAGATTAATGTAAATTTGCCATGAAACACAAAACATACAATACAGGTTAAGGCTAATGGGTGGTCTCCTATGTTCTGTTCAAAGGAAGCCTTTTCTGATAGATTATGAGATTTTATAGCAATGAGCAAGACCTTTAGGCCGTTTTCACATTATCCGATCCGATATCGGATGTAGGAAGGATGTAAAATGTAAGATTTATGCGCTTCCAGGTCTTTATTTATGTATTTAATAGATCATTAGTACTAAAAAACGATATACAACGCAAAAATTGCGGATTTAATGCAGATGGCACTCTCCTACAACAGTTTTTGTCCGAGGCACCATCGAACTGCCGATATCGGCAGGACGCTTCCGACATTTTTGGCATGCCGGACCCCCCGCCAGCTGTGTGTGCGTATATAATGTAGGTATACGTTTGTAGTAGTGTGCGTGACAAAAATGGCGTCTATTAAACAGCTGCTGTTAATGATGAATTTATGTTGAAAAACAGATTGTAATTCATCGTCCGAATTGCGGATACTAATTTTTTCATCTTTTGGTACCTAGATATAGTTAAATTTAAAATTGTAAGTATTTATTTTACTTGCCACTCTTGAGTATTTTTATGCTCGTTATTTTAATTTTACAATAAAATAGTAAAATTATACTGTTTATAATTATTAAATATAAAACTTTCTAAAAATATTTTTGATACAAAATCATACTTCATTGATTTGGAACAATGCGTTTTATCGGACCGACATCCGACACTATCGGAAGCGTTTATCGGATGTAGGATGTCGGTCCGACACCCGATATCGGATCGGATAATGTGAAAACGGCCTTAGACCCTATTTTGGAGAACACTGTGCTAGGGCACGAATGCCTTGTTGGATGTCTCAAAAATGAGCAATTTGTTAGACATACATTAAATGGTATAAAGTCTAATTAAATTCATTTCCAGTGTTAAAATAATGCATTTTCAACAACTGCCAGTGGAAAAAATAGGAGGTACAATTAAAACTTACAACATCATTCTTCTTATTTGAACTGAGGAGTTTCTTGATTTTAGATATATAGGGGTTAGGAAAATACTTTGAGTAGACTTTCTTGTACCGCCTTTGCTCTGGCTTGGACAGTCCTATTTGCACCAAATCTTCAGTCACCACAAACTTTAACTGTGACACTTTCGCAACTTTCAGTATATCCCTGAAGCAAACATTTCTTATCAATATTTTGGAATACTATACAATATTCGGTGCCATTAAAACATTTTAGATTTTAGTGTATATTATTAAAATTACAATAAATAAGTATGTATCAAACACATTTTAACTTTTGAACAATTTCTCTACAGCAATTAGCAGACACTGCAACTGTGTAACTGGGGGAGCGAGCCGGGGCCCATGCCCCGGGTGCCAAGTCCAAGTCCAAGAAGGGTGCCAAATTTGAACTTCATCAAGACCAAGGGGCGCCACATTTGTATTTTTTTTAGTTTTTGCCCCCATCGAAAAAAGTCTAGATCTGGTTCTGAAATACTTCGCAATGGTCAAAAATTACCAAGTCAAGGTTTACTGCTGAAACTAATAGTTTCAATTCAACTAGCAAATAGTGTTATACATATTGCAGTCTTTATTGTCCAAATGAAACATATCTGCCTACATAAAAATAATCTTAAGGGTCCCCCCACATCTAGCGTCTCGCGAGCGTAGCGTCGGGCCTACTGTATGAAAAAAGACGCCGCGTCGACGTCGCGCCGACGCAGCGTCAGGCTTTGCCATACAGTTGGCCCGAGGCTACGCTCGCGAGACGCTAGATGTGGGGGGACCCTTAAGAAGTACATATTCAATATGTAATATAAGTATTATTTGCTACCATGTACATATACAAATACTTGAGTATGTACTATCGAACCAACTGATTCATGAACTTGGCAGATCATTGGTTTGAATCTTTCAAACCTGTAAGGTTTCAAGGCTTATAATGCACTTAGGTTGTTTTACATACTAACTAAAATATGTCACTACAAACATGTCAGTGTTTAATAAAATGATAACAAGTTTGTCACCAAGGAAACCCTCACTGCAAGCGAATTACATTAAGACGGTTTGGCAAAATGAGCTTATGGTGGGTCATGATTCAATTGGTTCTATAGTAGATGTAAATGAATGATGAAACTAGGATATTAACCCAACTCTTGCATTAGCAGTTAGTAACATGCACACTAAACAAAATCAAGTCAATGCTGCAGTAAATGTTTAAGAGGATACGGTAGCGAAAATGCTAAAATGGAAAGGAGCCCCCCTTTCAACTTGGGAATTTTAGTTAAATATACAAGTGTTATTAACTAGATTTATCGAAAATTGTCCATTAAGAACAACTCAGTCAAAAGATATTTCAAAAAAATCTTTAAAATCGAGGTTCCACTCTCGACTCTTTCCTCCTTCGAAACTTAATCAATCGGAACGAAATTTGAGAATCTGAATAACAATGAAATAATCTATGTCGGACCGTTTAGCTTTTTTGGTTAATTGTTACCAATCTTGAGTATCACACCTGTTTTTGCGCCACAATGAAAAAGGCCGTTTTTGGAATATTTTGATTGGCTAGAGTCTTTAAAAAGCAGAATATCAAAAAAATCAAAACGGTCCGACACAGATAAAAATAATAACAATCTGTGTTGAAAATATCATTGTTCTATCTTCAAAAACCAGGGAGGAAATAGTCGAGAGTGTTTGTATGGAGAATTGACACCTACCATATCGTCTTAATAAAATGTAAGGTTTCAGGTGTATGCCTTAGACTTTGCTTTGCATTAGTTCTAACTCAATTACTATATACAATGGCAACGGCATTCCTAAAAGTGTGTCAAGGGGCTGCTAACAAGAGATTTAACATTTTCACTGAGTATTCGACAACCTGGTCTGGTCTGGTCTGGCTCAATCGGTAGTGACCCTGCCTGCTAAGCCGTGGTCCTGGGTTCGAATCCCGGTAAGTGCATTTATTTGTGAGATGAGCACAAATATTTGTTCCTGAGTCATGGATGTTTTCTATGTATATAAGTATGTATTTATCTATTTAGGTATGTATATTGTCGCTTAGCACCCATAGTACAAGCTTTGCTTAGTTTGGGGCTAAGTTGATTTGTATAAGATGTCCCCAATATTTATTATTATTTATTATTATTTGCAGCAATGCTGGCAATGCTTGCTACAACAATCGCCACAAGCAGAATCAAAAGCACAAGGGCAAAGTGAGTGTATTTTAATGATTAAGTTAAGTTGACTTACACCCTAACAAGAGCCTAACCACGGTCTAGTTGTTTACATAGGGATAACTATGCGCCTGTGACGCAGGATATTATTTACATACATACATACAATCACGCCTGTATCCCATAAAGGGGTAGGCAGAGCACATGAAACTACTTAAGTTTCAGGGCCACTCTTGGCAAATAAGGGGTTAAAAGAAAACCAAACTGTGGCATTGCAGTGACAGGTTGCCAGCCTCTATATTAGGATATTATTTACTTAAACAAATTTAATGCAGTGAATGAAAACTTTTAATTTCATAGAGACAACTTATTGATAATATTAAATTTCTGTTGGCTGTCAAATAAAACTATTTCACTTAAGTTGTACACATAATTCGCGCCTGCAACTAGAAAAACCATCGCACAAAAAATGCTCACGTCGTAACAATCACACGAGGCCAAAGAAAGAGAAATAATAATTTGATATCCTTACCTAAATAACTCATAATACTGTTGAAGTTCCGCTTCTTCAAGGAAATCTTTGAGATTCTCATGATCTTCAAGAATTCCATCTGAAATTACCAAAAAAGAAACATTTGTGAGACTGCTTAAAAATGCATTAAGATACATGTTATAATTCTTATGATGTCTTGGTATAAACGCCACGTACCCATGCCGACTCAACAAGGTAATATCAGGCACAACTTTATACATAAACACCATTCAATATTTAGTTAATTCTACATTCAGAATCTTCATAATAGTACAAACAACTTTATTTATATTGTAATGATGCTGCCTGTTTTATCTAAATCTAAATATCTACCAAAACTTTGACAGTTATCAGTGTGACCAGCATATAATATTAAATTCTACCATGAAGTATTAAGCCCAACACTTGCGAATTCCTACCGCAAATTTAGTGTAGTTTATCCATACTAATATTCAAGGATCGGACAAACGCCCGTCATTTCGAAAATGTAACCCTGTTCCGTACAGCAGAGACTTCCTTATGTTAATAAAAAAATTGTAAGTGTTTTATAAATTTATTGGACCATATAATTTATATCCAGTGACAAATTAGTTACCTAATGATTATTATTACGAAAATTACTTTCGCCAATAAAATAAAATGACCAAAATTTTTTTTAAATTTTCAGGTGTGAGCCTATAACGACGTGAATTTAGGACCCATTTATGCGTTGAAAAAGTCCGTTCACAGTCTACGGACGCCATAGGGGCATATGTAATCGTTGACATTGGTATATTGTTTTCCCAATATGATTGTGCCTCGGAGTTAATTTTCTCATGAATTTCGAAAAATTTGTTTCCGCAATTCAAAAGATTAAGAAATTAATACAAATCCCCAGTTTAAAAAAAGATTTTCTTTACATAAAAAAATATTTCCAAGTCATCCCACAAAAAATTCTTGAACTACAAAGGACGAAGTTACACATAAAAAAAGCATTTAAAATTGTTAAGGACATAAGGACTGTTTTACAAAATATTCCCGGAATTTTTAGATCTACAGCTATGTCAAAATTTCAAGCAATTTTTAATAGGAATCCTGATTACATCACCGTGAAACAAATTCATGAGAAAATTAACTCCGAGGCACAATCATATTGGGAGAACAATATACCAATGTCAACGATTACATATGCCCCTATGACGTCCGTAGACTGTGAACGGACTTTTTCAACGCATAAATGGGTCCTAAATTCACGTCGTTATAGGCTCACACCTGAAAATTTAGAAAAAATTTTGGTCATTCTATTTTATTGGCGAAAGTAATTTTCGTAATAATAATCATTAACTAATTTGTCACTGGATATAAATTATATGGTCCAATAAATTTATAAAACACTTACAATTTTTTTATTAACATAAGGAAGTCTCTGCTGTACGGAACAGGGTTACATTTTCGAAATGACGGGCGTTTGTCCGATCCTTGCTAATATTATAAATGGAAAAGTACACCGCCCTCAAGTCCATTAAAAAAAATGGAAAAGTGTGTGTCTGTTTGTTTGTCCATCTTTCACGGCAAAACGGAGCAACGAACTGACCTGATTTTTTAAAGTAGAGATAGTTGAAGGGATGGAGAGTGACTTAGGGTACTTTTTGTCTCTTTTTAACGCGAGCAAAGCCGCGAGCAAAAGCTAGTTATTAATAAAACGAGGGGCTGAGAGTTTCAAGTAGGTATAGACCATAAAAAGACTTTTGCTGCGCATTTCGTACTTAGTCAAATTTACTCATAAGAACAATACATCGACGTACTTACTTCAATTTGTAAATCGTCTAAAATTATATGAATATGTACTTGGGTCGCCCGTCCGTCTATAGGTCTATATGCCTATTAAGAACTCCTATGTTAGGAAAGCATTGAATTGAAATTAAAACCGGGAAAGCTTGATGGAATCATAAACGAGCCAAGAAAAGAGCGTACACCCATCTTAAAGGCCGGCAACGCACCTACAAAACCTCTGGTGTTTCGGGTGTCCATGGGCGGCGGTGATCACCCATAAAAAAAAACACTTAAATAACAAAAACGGTTCACATTCATGAGAGGGCATTGTTTGAGCGTGTCTTAGAGGTCAGTGTTAAAGAGGTTACTCTGTATACGTTGCACTCCATGAAGCATTATGCGGGCAAGTCAAATGATATTTAAGGTTCACAAATCAATCAAATACTTTTTCCATTAGTAAGAATAAAGGTATTTGTACTAAGTATTTTGTACCTATTATTTATAATGTGCAATGTTAAAATAGAATCGGTGGTCGAAAGGGGCCACACACTTTCGATCGCAAGGGATTTTGTTGCGATTTGTGATATCGTATGCGATCAAGTAAATCGTCGTTCGAAATGTCATTTATAAATACTACGTATCAAATGCCTTATTTTGACACTAGAAAAAGTATTTGATTAATTTGTGAACCTTACTATTTGACGTTTTCGCAAAATGCTCCACGGAGTCCGACGTATTTTTATATGTATACTACCTTAGTATAAAATTTCTTTTACTATTCTAGTAAGGGGGCGTTTATTAATCACGTCATACGTTTTTAGCTTATTTTAGACCCCCCACCCTGATCGGACAGGTGATTTTTGGTGATATTTTCATTTTTAAACCTCGTCAGGTTTCAGGATAGTCTGGTAATCTAAATGTTGAAATATTAAACAAAAATAGTATAGTAACGCAGAGATATGACTTTTTCTTTACTAACTATGTAACTATAATACAGTGTAGAACAGAGACAAAAAAAAATACAAGTGTCGTGTTAAAATACCCGTATATTGTTGATATTTGCAATAAGTGCAAGTGAGACACTAATCCAAAAAATTCTCTCTCATGTGGACACAATTATTTTGGCCAATGAACTTAATCTGGTTAATCTATAAATCTGTGGATTTTCTACCAGAACTAAATTGATGACTTAATGTTTTACGCTAGCAACATCGAATCAATCGTGCAAATATGGCGTTACGATTTTACAAAATGCAGTGGGTGATTATTTTGTTAGACTGTCATTTCTAAATTTTTATGAAAGACATGCTCATTGATTAGAACTTTCGAACTAAGTCGTAATTCAAAGTTAAGTTATCGAGTGAAATGTGAATTTATCGCAATGTAGGTGTCAACACTTAAATTCTTATTTAATAAAATTTCTTTTTTTGCGTATTAAATTGCGTTTATTGCGATTGTTTAGTGAGTTCTGGTTTCACAGCTGATGTATCTTAATTCTGGGATAATTAGTCATATTATTTTATCCATATTATAGTACCAATTTAGGTAGAAACTAGCCGTCAAGACTAATGTTCTGTAGGGCATATTGCTACTTTAATTTGTTTAGGGATTAGTATGTGCATAATTGTTATTGTGATGTTTAATGTTGACCCGTTACATACATCATTGTATATTTTTATTAAAACATGTAATTAGCTGTAAGTAGTAGAGTTACAATCATAAATATTGTAAAAGGTTATGGACTTGTTAAGTTGAATCAAGAAGGCTGCTACAATACAAAGAAGAATGTGGGGTATTCCAGCTATAACACATGATTTCCAGGTAAGTCAATTATATATATTTTTAAACGCCTTATTTTATTGTTTTAGTTTTAACTCAATATTGCCTATATTTAGGCAAATGATATATTGAATATTTTACTTTGTTCCTTTAAACCTTTGCAGCATACAGGTTGTATTATTTACTAAATGTAGGGTGTATTGTTTCTTCCAAATTAGGAATAAAAAAAAATCAATCAGGTATCAAATAAACATCACACATATTGTCTAATAGGTATCTTCTGTAGCAGCAGTAAACAAAACTAGTTTAGGTTTATGTCCCGGGAAATGCGAATTTTCGAGTTTTCGAACTAAGGGAAGCTTATTCACCCAGGTACTATTTTTTAAGTATACAGGTAATGAAGATGAAATTGTGAATTTGTTTAATTTTAATCAGTATTCTGGAGATAACATTGACTAGCTAGAGGCTTATCGTGAAGATTTGGTGCCCTGGGCATATTGCATTGCTGTCCCATGAAGTGACAATAAATTAATTTACACCTTGAGTCGTGGCCCAATAGGCCTATAGCAACTAGTCCACATGGTACATGGTAAAGTCCAGCTATTGTCTTAAACTAATTGTGCAATAATTATACTGCCATCAGATCATCAGATCCTAAAAGGCAGTCTTTCACACTAGCTAAATAGTCTCAATGTACAGAAACCATTTAATTATAAAAACATAGACTAATAAAATTATCTTAGACTAAATTGTAGTGAGTCTGTGAGTCGAGTCATGTTTCTGTCCTGGTTTCAACAGGCTTCCCGTCGCATATTTTTAAGTTGTTAGTGCTTAACTGCAATCTTTGATTCTAGAAAACCTTAATCTACTTAAAGAGATTTGCAAATCCAACTGTATTGTACTGTACTGTGTTCACTGAACTATAATTTAATCATCATATGTGAGTGTGTTTAGTAAAACGTCCCACTTTGTCGCTTACCATAAAAACAGGATTTGCTTGTATCTTTATATGAATAAACTGACAAAGCAGCTTTACAGCAATCAACAAAGTGGGATGTTTTACTAAACACACTCACATATCATTGTAAATCAGGTATTATTCGATTATAAACAAGTCATCAGCATTTGAGTCATTATATTAAGAGGATTCTCTAGAAATTGCCAACAGGTTTCTGGGTCGTTTTATTTTTGAAATCAGAGACTAGAAATATAATTGTAGTCAAATGTAAAATATCCTCAATTTATGTAAGCTGGAAAAACACAGCTTTGTTTTTTCTTTTTCTCATTATTTTAAAACTTTATTGAATCACAGTCTAGTTTTGAAATCTCCTCCATGGTGAACAATTCTTTTTTGATCAATAGTTTTGTTTTAGGCCGATTTTAATGGTTTGGCAGATTTTTCGACTCCTGAATCCCCATACAGTAAAATTCATTGGAAAATACATATGTGAAAAAAAAAAACAGTCAAATTGAGAACCTCCTTCTTTTTTTTGAAGTCGGTTAAAAAGTAATGGCAAGCTTCTAAAATCGTACTCTTAATTCCTATTTCTTGTCGTAATCGAAATTGTAGTGAAACCGAAATGATCCAGTAATTTGATAACACTGTCTAAATCTATTATAATTTGATAAACTTCGTTCTAGTGGGAACCAGTAAGAAGACAAGTCTTTTTCCATTGTCTTGGCAGGGCCGGATTAAGGGTAGAGCGAGTGGAGCGGCCGCTCTAGGCGCCACATGGTAGGGGGGCGCCAAAATCGAGGATGTGGAAAAATCCATACAAAAAAATAATATATACACTGCGTGGGCGCGCACATATCACAAAATGGCGAGAGGAGGCGAGAATGACTCCAGCTATTGAAAATCTAGATTTGGTTATTCAGATTAAGTGGAAAGTTGGGCCACATTGCCAACATAAATACCAACATTCTTGGGCGCTGTTGTTAGGGCGCCGTAAAAGGAGGATTCTAGCCCTTGACGAACCACATTGTTATGCGGCCGAACGAGAAAATTACGTCGCTATCCAAATGCAAAAATATGAGTCTATCCGATAGTCCAAAGCATAGTTTCTCATAAAGCCAAAGGCGCAAAACGTCTCAGAGAGGCGCAATTTTGTGAGTCACATGCAGGAGATGACGAGCGAACTTCAAAGCACTAATAAGATCCCGAAGGGAACTTAGTGGCAAAATACCGAAATGGGCACCCCGACGGTGACGACCGAGTCCGCAGTAAATCTCTTAATTAACTCTTATATAAAAATAATAGTGATGCCGAAATATATGGCCTAAAAACCGGGAATCTAGGCGCCCTGTGAAGTCTAAATACCCCAAAATATGCCAAAGACCGCAGCTCTGCAGGAGATAAAAGCTTGGAAGTTCGGAAAAAAATCGCGCTCGCTTCGCTCGCGCTTCCTATTTATATTTGTCCTTTACTTACTTAAAAAAAATTCCACACTCGCAGCGGTCGCTTTTTCATTTCAAGTCTGCTTTCCTGACTTAGTCACTATAGTACTCCATTTTGTTTGTTATTTGATGTACATGATATCCACGTTCAATCCCACGTAACTATACTAGGGTGCAACTGAGAAAGTTCAACCCTTTGTCTCATTCGTACTTCGTATGATGAAATGAAATCTTCGTGTGAAATCTACATGAAATGAAATTCATAAATTCTGTATTGCGTTAATCTTCAAATTACGGCGTTACGGTGAGAAAAAATTTCGCGCTCGCTATGCTTGCGATTTTTTTTCCTCCGTAGTAAAACTTCTTCCCAAGGGCGCCGAAACTCAAACTCGCTCTACCCTAATCGAGAGCACGGGCCGGCGCTGGTCTTGGAAATGTTAAATTACAATCCGAATAGTCCACGCCTCAAGAACAAAGGCTTAGCAATTATGGATCATTGTTTTGTTTCGATCCAGGATGCATGAAGATTTTTTTACGTCATTGTTTTTCTACTACACTGTACGCATGTACAGTTAAATCGGAGATACACCTTTCATTTTTGGTCACGGGATAGTCTTGAAAACGGTATGCCCTTCAAAAATTACACCTTAGTCATATATTTGACGAAGGTGTAATTTTTGGCTCCTTAGTGAAAACTTATATTCACCCTTCGTTACACATTTGTTAGGGGCTCATTGACTGTCATTATCAAGTTCGGCTGTCTACAACGGCCTGACTACTTCTGCACGGGAAGCATGGTTGCGCGATAGACGAAAAAATATCAGGCCGTCAGTGGCGGCTGGTGAAAATTTTTGCTAGGCAACACGGAGCAAAAAAACCTACCTAAACATTAGGTACTTTCCTAGGACTTAATTAATTTTAGGCAAGCCGATGGGAATCTGCTTGTATGGACCAGCCGCTGCTGCAGGCCGTCCCTATCGCACTTATTAATAGTGCGATAGGGACGGCTTGATATTTTATCACTTATCGTGCGACCATAATTGCCTGCCTGCTGTTAGCTGTTACCAACCACTTCCTTTGTAGTAAGAAAACGGCCAAGTAACATATTTTGACTATGGTCTAGAATTAGCTGTATTTGAGAGGTTAGGATTTACCGAGTTAATAAGGAGTTAAAGCATGGTTCGACATTTCTTCCTCTTCTTCTTATGAATCTTATAATGTAAATCTAGTAAAGAAATTTGTGAGTTAGTTTTGCCACAGAATATATAATAGTACAAGTACAGAAGGCCTACTGCTTTGATGTTTACGGAATGCCGCCTTTTTAAATGCCTACAAAATTTTAACAAAGAAAGGAGCCGCACGTGCGCAGCGTCGGACGATAGGGTTGCCTATGGATTAAAACGAATTAATATCAGATAAAATGTTATACTATTATAGTCAAGTTTTGGGTACTCTCTAGGTATATATACAGTATTTATATATTTTTGTAAGTCCCAACATCACAAGCCTTATTGAACTTTTCCGTGGGTATATCCCAATAGTGGATATGTGTAAAATTGTCCTATTATATTCATGATGTCTATTTAACTAAGCATTATTAGTCATTCCACATGTGGACATCGCATATGAACCTTAAAAAAAACTCGCGACGTAAAGTAATAATAGAAAGTACGAACGTGCGTTCCGTGAGAACGCGCGCCACCCCTGATTAGGCCGCGAACTCGCGGCCGCCAGCATGTACTTGTAGCGCGGCGATAGAATCGTGGAGTGAGCCGCCCCTGGTTTTGCTAAGATATATTTTTATACCAATATTATTTTATTTTATTGCCTGTGTGGTGACGGGTTAAGAATTTCACCACCCCTTTTCTTCCCGTGGGTGTCGTGTCGTAGAAGGCGACTATGGGATATCCAGGGTTAAATTGTGGCGTAGGCGAGAGGCTGGCAACCTGTCACTGCAATGCCACAGTTTCGTTTCCTTTCGACCCCTTATTTGCCAAGAGTGGCACTGAAGCTTTAGTAGTTTCATGTGCTCTGCCTACCCCTTTATGGGATACAGGCGTGATTGTATGTATGTATGTATGTATGTATTATTTTATTTGTTACTTTTTTTTAGGGGTTGGACGGTAAAAGCTCCCCAGGTTGTAGATTTTTAACCGCCTTCCAAATCTCAAAGGAAGGGGTTTTCAATTCGTCTGTTTTTTTTTCGACGTCGCGCCGACGCGGCGTCAGAGTTTGCCATACAGTTGGCCCGACGCGACGCTCGCGAGACGCTAGATGTGGGGGGACCCTTAAATGTTTGTTCCTCGATATATCCGTCGTTACTGGACCGATTTTGAATTTTTTTTTTGATTGAATGTGTATGCATACAGATTGGTCCCATTTTTCTCAGAACCCAGTTCTGATGATGGGATCCTGGAGAAATCGAGGGAACTCCTCAAATCTGAAAGGCATACATATGGTGATTTTTGTGTTTTTAAAGGAACAGCATGCATTTACGTACGGAACAGTGACATTTGGTGCAGTGGAACTCCTGATGATGGTCAGAATGGAACTCCTCAAATCTGAACGGCACACTTATAGTGACTTTGGTATTTTTATAAGAACAGCATGCACTTACGTCCAGAACAGTGACATTTGGTGCAGTGGAACTGCTGATGATGGTCAGAATGGAACTCCTCAAATCTGAACGGCACACTTATAGTGACTTTGGTATTTTTATAAGAATAGCATGCACTTACGTCCAGAACAGTGACATTTGGTGCAGTGGAACTGCTGATGAAGAGTGAGCCGCCCCTGGTTAGAGTTCCGTTCTGATAATCATTCTCATCTGTAAGTACTTCAGAATCATCCAGATTTCAAAATTGGTTCAGAAATGACGGAGATATCGAATAACAAACATTAAAAAATATACAGGCGAATTGATAACATAATCCAACATTTGAAAGTATTTATCAACAGAACCCCAAAGGAAGGCGGTTTTTTTTTCGTAAAAATTATTTTGTTGTTTGTTCGTTTGTTTGTTATCCATACTAATATTATAAATGTTTGTATGGGATTTCTTAATTTTAAAAGATAAAACCATGAAACTTTATATTTTAGCACTTGATAAGAAATCATTAAACATCTTGATAAGGTCGAACGCGATTAATTAACATTATTTTTACCTTTTTTCTTTTTTTTTTGTGTGTCGTGCGGTGGGAAATAAACATTAACTAAAAGCGGGTAGATTATATTTATTTGTCTACCCCGAACATTTATATATATTAATATCGGGTAGTTTTGTGTTCAAATAATTAATTGAAATACGGTTGTACTCACGTTATTATATCGCTATTGCTGCGACATGTTTCGGGCCAATTCGGAGGCCCCTCTTCAGGCGTATAGGAGTTCACGCGACGGCTAGACTCCGCAAACTGAACGCGCCGCTCGCCGCTCCGCCCGCTGCGCGCGCGCTGATAGGACGGGGGAGGGGGGCGCAGAGCAGTCTGCTGCTGTAGTTGTTGTGTAGAGTTCTGGTAGCGCGGCTGTGTCGACCGATGGAGGTAAGCACACTGCACTCACTGTGTCCACACGATTGTCAAAACACATTTTCCGCTTCACATTAGGTATTACCGGTTTCCATGCTGGTGGCAACATCCAGCCTCCGTCCCGATTGAAATTAGGGCGGCGTCCGATTTCAATGGCCTCGAGAACTTTGCGTGGTACAAAACATTTCTCCCGTACCAACAACCTTGCTCTATCGAAGCGTATAAAATGGGACGCGCCGGTATCGTACGCGTGCTCTGCCACTGCGGAATTCCTGGTGTCCATGTTCTTCACGCTTCGTATGTGTTCCGACAACCTCGCGGAGACATTCCTTCCAGTCTCGCCGACATACGCTCTACCACAGTCACAAGGTATCTCGTATACCCCCGGGCTACCCAGTGGGTCCTTATCTTTAGGAGAGCGCAGCACCTGCCTTACCTTTGTGTGGGGGCGGAAAATTGTCCTCATGCTAAACCTACGGCGTAATAGGCGTCCAATGGTATCCGTTACCCCTTTAATGAAAGGCAAGAAAACAGGCGCTCTCTCGACCGTATGTGTTCGCCGTAACGTGCTCGCACTTGCCGCCCGCTGACTCTGTCTCCAACTGTACCCATTCTTCTCTAACACCTGCCTTACATGCTGCAGCTCGCCTTGCACGTACTGCGGGTCACAGAGCCGTAAAGCCCTGTTGATGAGAGCGCGTGGCACCGAAGACAAATGCGCAGGGTGATGGTGCGAGTCAGCTTGCAGGTACCTGTCGGTGTGTGTAGCCTTTCTATGCACCTTATGAGTCAAAAGGCCACGTTCGTCCCGCTGCACTAAGACATCCAGAAAAGGTAGAGCCCCATTACACTCTTTCTCTATAGTGAACGTAATCTTGGGATGCTGCGCGTTCAGGTGGGCAAGTAACGGGTCTAGATCTCTGCCTGTCACTACGGCAAACACGTCGTCGACATATCGCCACCATAGCCTAGGCTTATGTGGGCAGCTCTCCAACGCTCTCTGCTCAAAATTTTCCATAAAAAGGTTAGCCACCACTGGAGCTATCGGAGAACCCATTGCGACTCCTTCTATCTGCAAGTAGTATTCACCCCGCCACACAAAATATCCACTAGTGAGGCAAAACTCTATCATCTTCATGTACTCGGTGAGAGAGTCGTCGTGTTCGGCCATTCGTTTTATCAACTCTATAGTTTCCGCTACCGGTACATTAGTAAATAAGGAGGTTACATCAAAGCTCACCATTACCTCATCTTCCTGCAACATAACTCCCTCAAGTAATTGCACAAAGTGCGTAGAGTCTCGTACGAAGCTAAACGTATTACCAGTTAGAGGTTGCATAACGTGAGTACAACCGTATTTCAATTAATTATTTGAATATGTCTCACGGAAGTTTAACGTGTATAGTTTTGTGTTGTTTACATCTCCGGTGACATTTTACTGGGACGTCAGTCTTCCGCGACCACGGCCAGTGCAACCTGGCCGAAACGTTGGGAAAAAAGGTAAAAATAATGTTAATTAATCGCGTTCAGCCTGTATGTGACTTTAAATATGTGTACAAAGCGCGAGAACTTAAAGTGTTATCTTGATAAGGGATAGGGATAGGGATAGGGATAGCGATAGGTATAGCGATAGCGATAGGGATAGCGATAGGGATAGCGATAGCGATAGCGTTAGCGATAGCGATAGCGATAGGGATACGGATACGGATAATATGGGTATCGTTAGAGGGATACGGATAATCGCTCGGCGGTCTCTTACAATCAATGTGCTCTAAGACGATCGTTGTTTGCTTGCTTGAAGATTACGTTTGCGATTCGTTTGCGATAAGTATAATCAAAATGTAAAAAAATTGTAAGGGATAATAGAAAAAAGTACTTTTTACCCACCGATCATAGTGTCGAAATACGGGCTATTACGGATGTTTATAAAGGTTTCCCCAGCGTATATAGAATTACCTACGCTGTGGTCGATGTGTAATATTTCTACAATCATTGCAAGCAAAAGTATTATGTGCAATCGAAATAATCGCAGATAAATATACCTACAGAGAAACCTACGGATCCAAATGAAAATCTTAATGAATACTTTTATTACGCGGGCGAAGCCGCGGGTAAAAGCTAGTTACTAATAAATTATTACTTACATACCACAACTCATTCAGTGTGCACGTTTATTTGTAGTACTTATTTTATGACGACGACCGGTAGATTAGTGATTAGTGGCGTCTGCCCCCGTTTAAAAATCCTAGTAAGGGCATTTGTCTCTTGTTGGAAAATCCAGTCTTTTCCAGTGAATAAGGTGGTGTGGTAGATAAGGGTTTTACAACTTTCTCTAGTATGTCATTCTGATAATTTTGTGCCTTGTCTTTGACCCCCTGTTGACAGAAATGTAGCGGAGTAACACCTTCATACGAAACGCCCCACCATACGTTAGCCGGGATGTCCTTCGAGCTTTTTGCATAGATTTTGTTATTTTGTCTGTTAAATTTTTCTTCAACTGTAAATATTTTTGCATCAGTGAATACATTTTTTTTAGGATCGTGTGTCCTTAGCAGCATCCGACATCGAACACGCCGCATTTTTCAAAGGCATTTAAATAATGAACTTTTCTCCGACTGTAGGCCTTTACTTTAAGATCATATTTAAGACGATACGGTAGGGGTCAATTCTCCATACAAACGCTCTCGACTATTTCCTCCCTGGTTTTTGAAGATAGAGCAATGATTTTTTCAACACAGATTGCTATTATTTTTATCTGTGTCGGACCGTTTTGATTTTTTTGATATTCTGCTTTTTAAAGACTCTAGAGGCAATCAAAAATTTCCAAAATCGGCCTTTTTCATTGTGGCGCAAAAAAAGGTGTGATACTCAAGATTGGTAACAATTAACCAAAAAAGCTAAACGGTCCGACATAGATTATTTCATTGTTATTCAGATTCTCAAATTTCGTTCCGATTGATTAAGTTTTGAAGGAGGAAAGAGTCGAGAGCGGAACCTCGATTTTAAAGATTTTTTTGAAATATCTTTTAACTGAGTTGTTCTTAATGGACAATTTTTTTTCGATAAATCTAGTTAATAACACTTGTATATTTAACTAAAATTCCCAAGTTGAAAGGGGGGCTCCTTTCCATTTTAGCATTTTCACTACCGTATCCTCTTAAGAATTCTGTTTACCGATATACGTGAAATATTAGTTTGAAGAGCCATTTTCTTCTGTGTGCGGCACGGATTACGACGGAGTCGTTCCACTGAAACACTGGATGCAAGCTGCGGGCATGTTCTTATTTCAAATTCTACTTTTTAAATTCGTCTCAAAACTTATGAACACACGAGGTATATAATATTTTGCAGCTATTTAAAATGTTTATTCTTATTAAATATTGTATTGAATATTCTCCCGTTCAAGTATAGAATGCTCCACGAACCCTGTCAATGCGACTTCAAGAACAAACTTGATTGTTTCCATAAAATACTGTAAACAACGTTTGATCTCTCTGTTTTTCGAACGTGATGTTTTGACAAGCATTACAGCAAGGGTACAAGAAGGTATAAACATAGTCAAGTACATAAACTACTTGAAATTTCGTTAATATAGCCAGAGCAGCTAGAAACTTTCAGAACAGCCTTCCTAGAGCTACGTCTAAAATTACAGACACTGCTTAATTGCCTCCGACCGTACCTCGTAATGAAGCTACACTGAACAAGTGAACATGAGAGTCAAAACTTTCGCTAGTACAACAGGAATATTCTATGTAACAGTAGAATGTTCCATATTGCAGCTCAGAAATGCAGACTTCATTTCACGTGATGTTAACTCTGATGAAAAATATATTTTTGGATCGATGTATAGCGTTAGCGTTGCTTGCGATAGGATAATACTAAATACGGTAGGAAAACGGTCGCTTTGAATGGGGGCAATGAGAGGTGTACATTAGGGTGGGTCACTCTTGTATGGCGAAAAATGGCCATTATTGGCATCGTTATAGCATGCTGAAGGTAAAAGAAAATAAATGAACAAAAAAACCTAATAAGTTAAACCTTTTTAACTCTAACTACTCCGTACAAAATACAAAAACTTCCACTGAAATCCAGATGCTAAAAATGCAACATAAAATTTTCAAAAAAAAACTGCACTAATTCATTACTAAATGGCACCTTTTTGTGACTGTGCCACATAGGGGTATTTGACAAAAAAATCTGGCCAAAATTATTTACAAAACATTTTTGTAAGTAGTTCCATTGTGTCAATCCAAATATGCTATTTTAATTTATTTTTATTTTCCCCTATGTTTGTGCCATCTAAGAAAATAAAAGACCCACTCTTGTACATTATATATTTACGGAGTGTTATTTATTTACTAAATTATTATGCTGCATTCCATGCCACTCATTGGAGAAACTGTTTCATGGGAGCATCTGCACACTGTATAGGATGTTTCCCATAGATGTCATATATACCATAGATCAAGCAAATGTATCTACTTAGCGTGTCAAATGAACTCAGTGAAATCCACTGAGTTGTCCGTCTTTGATCGCAGCTTGCAGCTTTCGGGCGTAATTTTTTGTAAGTTGAAGTCAATATAAACATTGAAAATGCCTCGTTACGTGATATTTAATTGATACAACACAAAAATTATGAACACTCAAGGGCCTGAGACATATTTAAAATTACAGGCAAGAATCAACTTCAGTACAAAATTTGACACGCTCGGCCCCTATACAAATATATGAATTTGTTTCTTCTATCTAAATTAAGTTCTGTGATGTTTCCTGTTTGCGTAACGCCATGCGAATTTAGCTTTTGTTTCTGTATTTTTTGGTTTCTACTTCTATATTATACTTTTTGCACTGCCACAATGGAACATATATAATATTAATTAGACGGCGTAAATTCAATCGCATTCCCTTGGTATCTATCACACTAATTCAATTTGATATTGAAATAACACGCATAAATATGACGGTTTATCGGGATCCTCGTGGCGACTTAGGCCCACTTGCACCAACCACAACCACCAGTGGGCTGTCATCTGTCAAATTCCATCTAAAATGGTGGGTTAATCCTCTATTTTCGTTGGTACAAGTGGCCCTTACTGTTTCTAAAAAGCTTATTTAGAAACCACGCTTAGTTCATTGTAACTTCACGATATTTATCACAAATCGCAAGTCGCAAAACTGCCTCAATACTCTCAATACTTCACGAGTATTAAATTCACTAAACCGCGGCCCTTGTGGTTTCCTTTTATTACACCTACATTGAAATAGTATCTTTGATTAATCTTGCTTGTCATATCTGACTCTCATGAAATGCATGTACGAAATGAAATGTACGCAGCGAAAGTACCTAATTGTTTATAGAATTGGAGTATTAAGGTGATTTCTAAATATGTTGTCATATATCTCAAAGTTTTTGTAGGTAGGTATTTACACAATTTAAATTACGTAGTGGCCATACTACTATTCCAGGATCCATCACAATTAGAAACCTAGTTAGCACATCGTTTAGCATATGAAGAAATCCACAAAACAATTAACAAGAGATACAATCCTGTAGAAGATGATTAGGTCTTCTTTCAGGACAACTGTTGAATATAAATATTAGCCCGATTAACAATAGCAAGTCGTAATCGCGTAACCATTATTCATGACTTATTTTATGTGCTTTGTACCTTACGTTACGTGTACATGGTTACTCATTTGTACCACTCATTTGGATCTACTGAACACGATTAGTTTTAAACAGAACTTCACATTAAAAATTTTCTTTTGTGTGTTTATTACTTATGTAGGTTACTATAATAATCATAAAATATCAGAGGAACATTTAAGTCATATACATTTTTCTGCAATTTGCCTAGTTTCAGAAATTTGCGATTGATAATAAAAAAAACATTGCAACACATATTATTAAAAAAAAGTATAAGAAAAAGTTTAATATTGGTTTTGTTATTGTTCTACGAGGGAAGTTAATTTAATTTTATTATTCTCTGCCACTTCTATAACCCCTCCAAAAAGAAGGATTCTCCAAAATACGCTTCTGTCTGGGTGATGATGATGATGATAATAACCTTCTCGTTTGGCCTAAATTTCTTTACCCCGTGAAAAGAAAAAAATTGCAGAAAGCCAGACCAGACGAATAAAACGAGTAAGGTGGGTGTGGTTATTCATACCGAAGTTGGATCAGTTCGCCAGGGACAATCCTGGAAGAATGTGCTGGTGCCTTGTCGTGGTGGAACAACACTTTCTTCTTTGTCAAATAACGCCGTGTTTCCTTTAGTTTCGTATCGGACCGGTCAAATAACTCCCTTTAGACTTAGAGATTTTCCCTTCTAATCATCGAAAAAATTATTCCCAAAAAAATGGTAGCCACTACTTTTCCGACTGATGTGACCGTTTTTGGTTTCTTTGGGGAAGACTAGTCAAAAAAGATCCACTGTTTTGACTGTCGGTTACTAAAGCCGCTTCGTTTTCACTTTCTTAACTGTTTGACCACGTTCTTGTAATTGATTTGTATTTCTTCTGTCTGTTACCCTCCGTGAATCTTTCTCACTTGATGGTCTCATCGGAAGATCAGCGCTGGAAGTCACCAGCAACACGCTGAGATGAGGCCATTTCGTGGCACTTCATTCCTTTCTGTCTTGTTGTTATTATGTGTATTTTGTTTTGCCTGTCTTCACGAATAAATGTTTATTCTATTCTATTCTAAATTACGAAGCAAAATTCGCCAAAAAAATTTTTTTGTGTCATTTTTGGATGTATTTTCACATAAAATGTAAATGTTATTCGTAAAATGGCACTTAAAACAATTGTGTAATTTAAATAAAAAAAAATAGTAATGAGTCACTTGTAACTATTTGATATCTATCAACGAGGATAGTTAGATTATGCCCGATAAGGCATCATCGCCATCAAAAGAGTGTTTTGTGCTGAGGAATAATAAGTACTAAGTAGGTAATTGTATTTTTTTTAATACTAATAACTCTGAAAGTAGGCGAAATCTAGAAAAGTTTTTATGACATTTTAGTCTTCCAATGTGATCAGGAATACGCTGTTATATTCAATTATTTTCGTGCAGAACTTTTTACGTGAAAATACTCAGACGTAGGTATTTTAAATAAAAAATACAGCGTGTAAAGTGGGCGAATTTCTTGACGGTGGTCAGTATAGGACTTAAGAAATGTACCTAATTAGATAACTTTTACTTAAAATTTAAATAAAAATGTTGTCCATACAAAATAATTTGGCCTTCAATGTAATGTAATCACGTTCTCGTTAAACGCTCGTTGACAGTAAAGTTGTCATTGACTGTCATCGCAACCATGTTTACAGTACATTGCTACTGAAAATTGATTCAGAAATGTATTATATTATAGTGAAAATTATTAATAACTCAAAAATACTTCTTAATGATAACACTAATAAATGCTATGTCTGGTTTAATTTGTCGCCCGTATAAGGCTTACATTTATCATATATCATCTCATCTCTGTAAACATTTATATGATTAGACTTGAAACTTGCAACTTTATTTCTGGTCCGGTGATCGAGTAAGCCGTGCGCGCGGATCCGCCGTGTCGTTGTGAATTATTTTGAGGCTGAGCGATCCCTAAAAATAAACCCGGGTGTGATGTCATGAAATAGGTGTTACGTATGGCTGCAGACACATGGTACGGCCGGTATGACATCAGTTACGTCAGTTACAATTATATTTTGCGGAAATTATAGTTTCCCGCTTACGAATTACGATTATCTTGCATATACGCTCACTGACTTTGTATAACTTTTGTTATAGCATTATTCGCGTATTGTACTACTCAATAGTAATTCGATTTTGAGAATACCTATCTGTCAGCTGACTTGTTTATGAAATTTTGAAGTACTGCCAACGAATTTTAACCTCATATTAAGTGAACGTAACGAAACGAAATAAATTAGACTTAATTGTATGAAAATATAAAGAAAGGCCGTGTGTTCTACGTATTATACTGAGTAATATGTATGGGGCAAAAGCAAATATTGCGTAGGTACCTATTCTAGGATTATACGAGAAGTAAGTCTAGCTAAAGTTGAAGCTTGTTGCGTTGCAGACTATCGCTACTCGTAAAAGAGAGTTCACCCATCCGTACAATAGGTGGTTCTTATTCTAGACTCTTGTATTTTTAGCGTGACATTTTAATATTACATGTCAGGGTGCATCCATTAATTACGTCCCATGATTAAGGGGAGGTTAGAGATCGAAAAAGGGGAGGGGTAGTCTTATATTTTGTGATAACACTTAATAATCTTCAGTTGATCATTTTCGTTCACATAGTTCTGATTCTCAATGGATTTAATGTCATTAATTTGCTTATAAATTAAATTAAAATTCGATTATTTAAAATATAACAAAAACAACTCATAATTTAAAATGCCAAAATTTATATGGAAAGACATCTGTCAAAACAACACAAATACACATACTTCGCCCTGGCCCATATTGTTAACTTGATTATGTGATAAAATTGTCGAACATTAATATTAGCGCCATCTAGCCGAGAATAACCCAAAGGTATAGGCACCATCTACGACCTTACATTTTTCTTGACGGTTCCGAGGTACGTTTTTTTCTAAGACTTTATTTATAGACTATACGGAGTTATATGTGTCTTTGATAATATGGACGTAATATCTGAATTATCATTACATGACCTAATATTTACGTAGTCGTCACAAAATATTTGCATTACACATTGTCTAATTTAGCTATCATTATCCTAATGTTGTCGTGGAAAAACTTGATACTTGTTTTTTTTGTAGGTATACGACTATACGATGAACAGTGACGTTGGGTTGCCGTTTGCCGTTGACGAGGCTGATGTAGAGATACTAAATACTTAATATGTAAAATGATTTTCCCCTCACTAGCTCAGAAACACGCGTTTTGTCCTTTAATACCAGCGGGTAAAAACGCAACGCAAACGGTAAAGTAATTTGACCTTGAATAAAATCAAATTAACTGCTTTAAAATTGATAAAAGTAGGTGAATCTGGTAATTATAATGATTTACCACCTGTGGAACTACTGGAAGCAGTGATAAACGCATTTTTTGCGTTGTAGTTTCCTCGCTATATCATCATCATTCCCTTGCCCTTTTCCCATTATTTGGGGTCGGCGCAGCAGATCATCTTCCTCCATTTCTCTCTATCAGCCGTCATTTCCATACTAATACCTTTCACTCTCATATCGTTGTTCACACATTGTTTTGTGTTACACTCGGGTGCAAATGTATTTTACTTCTCGTGTGTCAAAAAACTCGCAAGTTCAGGGTTCTATTCTCGAACCACTCGCTTCGCTCGTGGTTCAACTATAGAATCCTTTCACTTGCTCGTTTTTCAATTCCACACTCGGCGTTAAAATACAACTTTGCCCCCTTGTATAACAAATAACTATTGTCACATGGGTGTGTTTCTTTTTAACTTGTTTTATGTAATTCGGGCGTGTATGTTAATGAACGAATTAATTACAGTCAACCAGGCACTTAGTGCCCACTCACGCCTATCGTCCTTTCGGGATCGTGCGTTGGGTTTACATATCAACATGGCGATGTTTAATGTTCCACATTAGCTTACACCGCCAGTGCGTCACTCGACTCATTCGACGAACCCATAAGCCGTGTTCGGAATTCATTTAGCAACCTTAATTGGCTAGTTCCATAAGGGGCCTGCCATAGTGATTAAAATTAAAGATTTGAAGTGGTTCCCTTCCCCTCTGGTGAACAAGGAAGCGATCTGATTGAAGTCCGGTCAGTCGCCGCTGTGTGTGTGTACCCTGGATAGCGGCCAGCCCTCTCGGACGTGGACAGTCGCTGTGACTCGCTCATGACGCCGCATATTTTTAACGTAACAGCGCAGACACACTATCGAGTGCCAAATGTAAAGTTCACTAACATAGATTTGGCAAGAGATGCTATTTACGCGAACTGTCTATGCCTCGCGAACAAATAATCGCCGGCCACGTTCTTATGATTGTACCTCATAACGCGTGGGAGTACCGATTTAATAGAAACTAAGTACACTAGTTGTATCAGTAGGTGCTTGGCCACGCTAACACCTACACATTTATCGATTTTGAAAAGCTTATGCATTCTATATTTAATGCTCCGACCTAAAATTGGAACTGAAAACACCTGATGTGTTATGTTTATTAAAATGTAGAATACCTTCGCAATATAAATAAAGAAGTCGGATTATTAAAACTGTAAATAAAAATAATATAGATCGCACACTCAGTTCTATATAATTTATATGCAACAATAAGGCAACAATCTTCGTATTAGAAATAGCACTCGCCAATTGGCGTGCTGTGGTGTTGATGAAGATTAAGTAGATAATTAGATACATTCATTAGAATCTTTGATCTTTTTTCTGATGTAGTTTCCCAATAGCCTTTTTCAGATTATATCACAAACATTACTATGTAATGCACTTTCATTTGATAAAAATATGCACTTATGTTAAGAGGTTAAAAAAGGCGAGTAGCGTGGGTAACAATTTGAGACGAAGCCGAATATTGTTAATAGAGAAGCACACCCGCAAGTATTTTTTGACTCAGTTAAACACAGTTGCATATACAATACTTTTTCTACGACCACGCACGTTACTTTGAAAGAAAATTATAAATTCAGCAAAAACCTACTTTTAGTCATCTAGTGGACCACCGACCTATTTTGAATAGTTTGAGTTACAGACTTTTGATGGAGAAATAAAAAACACAAATAACTGAGTATTTGAGAAATGTTTTTACATGCTATTAGGATTATTTAAATCCTCGTAAAACAAAGTAAAATGATTTTATTCATAAAAAAAAACCGGCCAAGAGCGTGTCGGACCACGCTCAGTGTAGGGTTCCGTAGTTTTCCGTATTTTTCTCAAAAACTACTGAACCTATCAAGTTCAAAACAATTTTCTTAGAAAGTACTTATAAAGTTCTACTTTTGTGATTTTTTTCATATTTTTTAAACATGGTTCAAAAGTTAGAGGGGGGGACGCACTTTTTTTTCATTTAGGAGCGATTATTCCCGAAAATATTAATATTATCAAAAAACGATCTTAGTAAACCCTTATTCATTTTTAAATACCTATCCAACAATATATCACACGTCGGGGTTGGAACGAAAAAAAATATCAGCCCCACTTTACATGTAGACCCCCCCTACATGTAAAGTGGGGGCTGATATCTTTACCCTAATAAAACATATTTTTCCATTTTTAGGGTTCCGTACCTCAAAGAGGAAAAACGGAACCCTTATAGGATCACTCGCGTGTCTGTCTGTCCCTCTGTCACAGCCGATTTCTCCGAAACTACTGCACCGATTTACTTGAAATTTGGCACACGTATGTAAACCTGTGGCCCAAAGACGGACATGTAATTTAATTAAATGAAATTTAATCACAGGGGTCACTTTTGGGGGGGTAAAATTGAAAATTAAAAATCAAAGTTATTAAAACTATATTGTGTTACATATCAAATGAAAGAGCATTTTATCAGCATCTGAAATATATTTTTTTTATATTTTTTGTTTTGGTAATTTAGAAGTAATTTAAGAAAATAAGCAAAAAATTACCATTCCCCCCCCCTTATCTCCGAAACTACTAAGCGTAAAATTTTCAAAAAAATACACGAGATAGCCCTCTCCCTGTAGATTACAGGAAAACCTATTAGAAATCTACAGTCAAGCGTAAGTCGGATTTAAGAGAAAAAAACTCAGATTACGAATTTCACTCACTGCCGCTGCAAGTAGTTACTAAACGTCTTAAAATTGTCTAAGCGAGTTGGACAGGTATAAAGAAATTCATTTCTGTCTTTTTCTTTTTAGAACTTGTTCAATTTTTTTTTCATTTATACAAAATGACTTAAGTTCCTACTAAAAAGGAGGCGCTTAAGACCGTTTATAAATTGACTGAGCAAAATTTTATTCAAATCGGTCCAAAAAAAGGTGTCTGTTGACGAAAACATAGAATTTGTGCCACCGAAGGCCCAAATCTGAAGTCCATTTTGCTCTATCTCTTATCGTTTCCGAGATATATACGTAAAGTCTTGAAAGTGCGAAACGTTAACTTTGCCATTATAGTCGTTCAGGCGCTCATGAGTTCTTTGTATGGAAAAGTCGAAAACCGACTCGCACTTGACCAATGTTCATAGAACGTTGTGGTTTTTTTTTATTAGCATAAATGACTTAAGCGCCTTCAGAAGTGCAGGTGCTTAAGACCGTTTGTAAGTTAAAGTTAGCTGTGATGGCTCAACGAAGAAAGAAGATTTCAATATCCTACTTATACATATTTTATTAATTTAACTATACAGTTTTTATTACTCAAGCCAAGCGTTACGTTAGCTATTGCTATTGAAAGGAAAACTTGTGTATAAAGCTTGAAACAAATTATGGGACGCGTCTGACGACCGCGACTGATAAGCCGATGGCTTGCGTGGGCGACGGTCGCGCGACGGCGATGCGACGCATACGAAATCAAACCTTATCGATATGGAAGTAGACGATGCGATGAGACGTGACGGCGACGGTCGCGCGACCGTCGCCCACGCAAGACACGGCGTAAGTGTGCACGCCAATTGCTTGCATTTGAAATTGAACTTTAATTACTAAGAAATAACGTTGTTTTTGTAAAAAAATGAAAGTAGTTTTTACTACATTGCGAAGTTTTCGTTTGTCAACTAGACGCACACATTTGCAACTAAGCGATCGGACTGTAGGTGACAGTGTAGATATCTACTCTAGCCTCGTGGCGCCGAATGTACTTTCTAAAGTACATAATGGTTTCAATGGAATTTTAACTCTCATGTAAACAAATAAAATATAATTTCTTTTGTTTCTAAAATGTTTCGAATAACTGAAATTGAATTCAATCTCAAGTACAATAAGAATCAAAATTCCCTAGCAAAAATTTTGTATGGTGGGCGCCACGAGGCTAGGGAAGTTTAAATCGATGTTATCGCATCGATCTACTGAGGGGGGCGGTGCCTACAGCAGTTGTAGTTGTATGCATACCTAGCTCACGCACACAGACGCGTCCACTGGCGCCGCGCCGGTGTCCGCGTGCGCTCTCTGCAATGTCTCTGCAATATATGCAGAAACCACATGGTGGTCTGTGGCAGAAACTCAATAGACATTTTTAGGGTTTTTAAAATAACTAGGTACTTATTTAGTACGTGAAGTAACATGGTAAATTAAAAAAAAAAAAACATTCAGTCGAATTGAGAACCTCCTCCTTTTTTGAAGTCGGTTAAAAATTATCATTAGATACTTATTTGCGGAGGTGTAAACAATTTCCTTCGTTTTGCCATATATCAATAATTACTTATCTATATTAAATTCATTAATCCGTATACATTACATTTTTACAATTAAGTGTATTAATTATACTCATAGCTGGGCACCGTTAATCAAATAGTTAACTTCGATAATCGCTAATCCGTTACTATAAAAGTTAACTTCGTTAATCGTTAAAGCGATACATTTCAACAAATTTAACGGAAGTTAAAGTTAATCGATAATCCGTTAATCATGATAAAAAATAATTTTACTGTAGCTAGTTGCATCAGTTATCAACTATTAATTTTTTGGGTAAGTTTATTATGTTACTGTAAAGGACCGAAGTTCGCCAAAATCTCTTGAAAAATCCCAGCTGCCAATTGGTAATAGCGAAATGTTAATAAATATGTGTGTGTGTGGATTGAGTGAGCACCTTCCGAAAATAAAAAAAAATATGCTGATCATTTAGTAAAAGTTCTAAAACAATTGTAAAACGAATCTCTGAATTTGTAAAAAGATAAATCAAAAGATACAGCCATTAATATGTGCTCACTCAGTTCTCACAAACTACCAACGAAAACAGTGAATATATTCATTTAACATATAATATTTATATACTAACATTTAGTAAAAAATAGGCCAACCTACCTCTATAAATATTAGATCACCTAGTGACGTATTAAATTTTTTACAAATAGTTTCTTATGCTCACTCAATCCACACACTTTTGAAAAGCCGAATTTTGATGAAAAACATAAGATTTAGACCGCTATTATATGTGTATAGTTTAGTAAAAGTGAAATGGGAATTTGTAAAATACAAAACGAACCACTAACGTGTCAGGTTTTTTTATAATAAATTTTTGTAAGTGCTCACTCAGTCCACACGTTTTGAGAAAGTTAAAAATGTAAATATCTTACGATTTGTAGCACCTAAGACACTCGAAAGTACTTCAACATTTAGTAAAAATTTTTACTAAATATCCACCATCTAATATTTTATATTCGTTGTCTGGTTTTAAAGATATTCAGACATAACTTTTCTCATACAAATGTATCAAGTAGGGTGACCACACTATGTCGGCTCCTGATTTTCCCCACCTTCCCATTGTCATATTGAGATTGGGGAGTTTCGTTCAATTTTGATAATAGTTTACCGGATTTGTAAGTGGGAGGGAGAAAAGAATAACTATTTCTCGCTCCCACTTACAAATCCGGTACGCTCATCTGTTAGCGCGGTTAGATTACCAGGTTCTGGTTTCTTACTAGTGAAGTATTATATTCTTTGTTTCTTACCAATTATCATTCATGTCCTTTTTAATGCATGCATGTCGATATGGTTATTATCCTGACGTCGATAAAAATTACACAATACACATCATCACTAGGCCAAGAACATAACCTAAAAACAGTTTGCAGATGGATAATTAATATGGTATTAGTTTAATATTATCAAAATTGAACGAACGAAACTCCCCAATCTCAATATGACAATGGGAAGGTGGGGAAAATCAGGAGCCGACATAGTGTAGTCACCCTACTTGATACATTTGTATGAGAAAAGTTATGTCTGAATATCTTTAAAACCAGACAACGAATATAAAATATTAGATGGTGGATATTTAGTAAAAATTTTTACTAAATGTTGAAGTACTTTCGAGTGTCTTAGGTGCTACAAATCGTAAGATATTTACATTTTTAACTTTCTCAAAACGTGTGGACTGAGTGAGCACTTACAAAAATTTATTATAAAAAAACCTGACACGTTAGTGGTTCGTTTTGTATTTTACAAATTCCCATTTCACTTTTACTAAACTATACACATATAATAGCGGTCTAAATCTTATGTTTTTCATCAAAATTCGGCTTTTCAAAAGTGTGTGGATTGAGTGAGCATAAGAAACTATTTGTAAAAAATTTAATACGTCACTAGGTGATCTAATATTTATAGAGGTAGGTTGGCCTATTTTTTACTAAATGTTAGTATATAAATATTATATGTTAAATGAATATATTCACTGTTTTCGTTGGTAGTTTGTGAGAACTGAGTGAGCACATGTTAATGGCTGTATCTTTTGATTTATCTTTTTACAAATTCAGAGATTCGTTTTACAATTGTTTTAGAACTTTTACTAAATGATCAGCATATTTTTTTTTATTTTCGGAAGGTGCTCACTCAATCCACACACACACATAAATATTGTTCTCTTTGGACTTACACCGACGTTGGTTCGGTAAATCCTAAATACAACAATAGATAATGTATTTACTAAATAATATTTATTTAGTAATTTCCCGCTAGAAACTTGCGTTATACTATTCTGTATACTTTTTCAGCTACCATAACCAAATTTGGATTAGATTAAAAAAACCTTTAAGTAAAACTTAGAACCTTTCAGATTGTTTTACTCACCCTTTCTGATGTTTACCATACTTACTTACCCCGTTATTCATAAACGTACACTAAAGTTATCAAGCCGATAAATTTCGTTTGTCCCTTTCCGACGTATTGGTGTGATAGAAAGGGACAATAGTTATTTGTTATACAAGGGGGCAAAGTTGTATTTTAACGCCGAGTGTGGAATTGAAAAACGAGCAAGTGAAAGGATTCTATAGTTGAACCACGAGCGAAGCGAGTGGTTCGAGAATAGAATCCTGAACTTGCGAGTGTTTTTAATACACGAGAAGTAAAATACATTTGCACCGAGTGTAACACAAAACTTTTCCCCTCACTATAGCGAGGAAACTACAACGCAAAAAATGCGTTTATCACTACTTCCAGTAGTTCCACAGGTGGTAAATCATCTTTATTACTAGATTCACCTACTTTTATCAATTTTAATGCAGTTAATTTGACTTTATTCAAGGTCAAATTACTTTACTCACTAGTGGATAAAATGCGTTTTTACCCGCTGGTATTAAAGGACAAAACATGTGTTTCCGAACTAGTGAGGGGAAAACGAACTTTATCGGCTGGATACTTTAGTGTACGTTTATGAATAAGGGTGTTGAAATTTATAGCTACGAAATTTTACATAAAACACCTACTTTAAAATAAAATAAAAATGTTGAATTTGGTTAACATTATAAAAGACCTCACGCAAGCTGTGCTAATTAGTTCGCGAATTCGTCGAGAGGTGGCGCTAAACACAATTATGCTCATTAGAGAACCTATACTTCTAGCCTAGCCCAGTCTTTAGAATTATGTGAGTAACGTAAAAGTTTTGTTGGTACGGAACCCTCTGTGGGCGAGTCCGACTCGCACTTGGCCGGTTTTTATTTTTGCACTTTGTTGGCGTGATTGATATACATATTGGTACCAAATTTCAGCTTTCTAGTACTAACGGTTACTGAGATTATCCGCGGACGGACGGACGGACGGACAGACAGACAGACATGGCGAAACTATAAGGGTTCCTAGTTGACTACGGAACCCTAAAAATGAAGAACTACAATTTTTACTGGAAGTGCATATGCAGATTTTGAATGGTATTGTGTGATATTGTTATTGTTTGACCACTTCTTTATGCGGCAGTGTGGCTTGGTGTGGCAACAAAATTCTGATATCCGAAATTTGATATAACGATGGAGTTTGAGCTTGATCTGTTTCTGTCGGTAGAGTACTAATGTAAGTTGAACCCGCAAAATCGTGGGAAAAAAAACATGGAGCTGGCAACACATTATTTCTAACTTATATTCAGCACTTTCTTACTACTTTTTATGGTTTCATTCATTATTATTTATTATTTATAGATTACGCTGTTAACTTTACCGAAATTCGTTAAAGTGACAGTCACGCTTACAGATGACAATCGATGACATGAAGCAACCCTGGATTTGCTGTTTAGAATAATACTAGGTTCAACTTTCATTAGCTAGGCTCTAATGGTGTCGGGGTGATGTATTATATCGTTGATGGCATTCAGGTGCTGGAATAACAGTTACTGGTTCAGTTTCAGGTATGTAAGTTGTGGTTGCGTTCTGTGGCTGTGTATTTTCGATTGAATTCATCAGCAGATTTGATACTTATAGTTTCGTCATGTTTTTCTTGTTTTGTATTGACGATTTTGCCACTGCTGTGGGGCCCCCATACATGTAACTGAGGGATGATGGAAAGGTTTCCAGCAACACCATGTCATAATAAGTTTATTATATTTTTTAAATCCATGATATTGCCACCTGCATCAACTAAGAGTGTTGCTGAAGTTCTCCGGAAGCAATGGCCCGTATAAAGTCCGTAAAAGCTCCTAGTTCAGAAGCTTGAGATAAGATGCCAGTGCCATGGTTTTGCCCATCTGGCCAAAAGTATTAATTCCTATGTTTTGCGCCACACATTTTGGCTTAGACAAGGATTAGACCGAAGGTCCATATATTTTTTACCAATTTGTAATATTTAATATTTTCCTGTAATATTGAACGATCTATGCGATTTTTTGTATTCATTATTATGTTTACTAGAAGTGTATTGTCAGCATCAAGGACGTGCTCAATTTCTAACATATGAAGCTCCTGTCTCCTACAAGTGCCCATGATCCCGAACATTACTGCAACCTGGAACATGGAAAAAGAGCAGACATTGTAGCTATCAATTTAAAAGTAAAAAATACAATATTTTAATTTTCCAAGGTGGAGTGAGTGGTTTGTTAATTTGGTAGTAATCTATTACAGAACTTTAACAGCTATAACGTACACTGCTACAAAATGTTTTCAGGGTATAGACTAGATAGACTTGACATCTTTTATGTAGGGTTACAGCACAGGAGTAGAAAAACTGCTTTAAAGTATACCTCATAAGCAATACGAAAATGAGACCCAATTTGAATAAAACGTTACATGGGAAAAGATTTTAAATATTTCCTAATAAAATTACGCTGCATACTCACACATTCCTGATACCTTAAAAATGTAATCTGGCGTGGTCATGGGGTAGACGTTATTTGCATATTTAAGAGGAGAGGCCTTTGCCCAGCAGTGGGACACTAACGCAGCCTAGAAAAAAAAAAAAACGAGGGATCATTTTGTACACCTCCCCAAATGCTCAGGGTGTGTCGTATAAAACATATCCATTTATATTTTTATGATCGCGGGTAGGGTGATGAGAAACAGGACAGACCTCAAGATTACCCTTAAGCAATAATTTCGAAACGTCTCCTTGAATCCGAAATATTTACGTCACCAAAATGAACGCCACTGCGAATGAATAGTGTAATCAGAGTCAACCTATGCGACACTTGTACGTGTGTGGGGTATTAAACTAAAGCTGTTTAAATATATTTTTACAGTAGGTACAATTTCAAAGGGTACAATTTCAATTTATGTACTACAAAACGTACGGTACACGTGCTATTTGCGTCAATTTAAAACACTGCCTTCTTCGGTCGTGTTTTCATTGCCACCCTTTTTTTCTCTTTCTGCACTTATATCCTAATGTACTATTTCGATACTCTCGGAAGAAATCTCAAGTTATTTACATGCGAATGTCATGCTAGTTACTTAAAATAAAGAAAAATGTTTGCAAACACACACAGTATAAAAAAAGTGGAAAGAAAAAAATCTCATTTATTCCGAATATGCTGGCAATTTACTATAGATTTTAATAAATATACATATTGAAAGGATAGAGTAAGGGTCCCCCCACATCTAGCATCTCGTGAGCGTATCGTCGGGCCAGCTGTATGGAAAAAGACGCCGCGTCGACGTTGCGTTGACGTCGCGCCGACGCGGCGTCAGTCTGCCATACAGTTGGCCCGACGCTACGCTCGCGAGACGCTAGATGTGGGGGACGGCCGTTTTCCGTATATAAAGGCTTTATTTTCTTGTCTGGATATTTTTACATGGATTTTTTATATAGTTCGATGTACGACTATAGTTATGTAGGTAACTGAAACTATAACCTACCACAAAATATTTTTTTTGAAAAAAACCCCGACCTAGTGTAGTGGACCCGATTTTCATGAAACAACTCCCGACTAACTCAGCTTTCAAACAAAAAAAATTAAATCGAGACACGTCATTCAAGTCAAACTTATAACACCCCGTCGTTTTTGCGTCGGGGGTTAAAAACAACTATAGGTACCTAAATAAATTATTGATTATTGTATAAATTAAATCATATGAAAATATGTTCCGTAGGGCTTATACTAATAAACATTTAAATATGAGGTAATATCAAAAATACATCCTGTATAAGAGTGGACGGTGCACTCAATTTCTTATGAGTTCCATCCATTAGCAAATCGTCCAACGTTGACAGTTCTTAAAAAGAATCTGATTTCACTAGAAGGAAAGTAGCCTTTTGTATGAAAAGTCGATTGTGGGCGAGATACATTAGGTTAAAAGGATCTAGACATATTTTACGCTTCGACGTTGCACTAAAAGCTAAAAAAAACATTTAGCGCCATCTGTAGCAGTTCGCGGCTGTAAATAGTGAGGTTATCAATCTTACCTATTTTGAGTTTGCATGTACTTAGGTACTCTGTTTTCGGCCCTTCCAAATAAGTATTGAAATTAAGTAATATATTCGTTTCTAACGGTTTCCTATGCTGTCTTGGCATGGTATCAGTAACATATGTTTGGTCTAGGTCTGTTTTTTACCGCGCCATCTATCCTCGAACGGCGACACTTCTGTACAGTAGACCGTGCCGACATACATACGGCGGCCTAAGTGTTGTTTTACAGACAATATAGAGGTCGCTACAGGCTATCAGGTGATCTGAAATTTCTCGTAAAAAGTACATATCAATCGTAACATGCTTGATTGACAATTTGATACATAAATTTCCACTTCTGTTTTTTCTATCATTGCGGCGTGCAAGTGCTCGTGCACCTTTATTTTGTAGTTTTTTGATTACTTGATTGTAACAAGGATTATTTATATAGGATTTACAATCTTTGTACCTCGACTTTTTAGCGCCACTTATTAAATACTAGCTTTTACCCGCGGCTTCGCCCGCATAATAAAAGTATTCTTATTGAAACGTTTACAAAAAAAAAATAAGATTTTCATTTGGATCCGTAGGTTTCTTTGTAGGTACATCTGTCCGCGATTATTTCGATTAAGGTAAAGCGGGGCAATTCTCGACTGGGGGACCATTGTAACTGATCTATTTGCTGTACGGTCAGCCAAGAACCTTACACTGCTTTTTGGCTGATTGTACCTTACACATATTACTATTGTTTTAAAAGAAATTCTTGCAATGATTGTAGAATTGTTACACAGCGACCACAGCGTAGGTAGTACATAGGTACGAATATGTATGTATTTTACCTATATAAATATTTATACTGGGGAAACTTCATACAACCCACATAGCCAGTATCTCGACGCTATGGTCGGTAGGGTAAAAAGTACTTCCTTGCATTATCGCTTACAAATTTTTTCCATTTTGCTTATACTTATTGCAAATGTAAACATATAAAAGGCAAGCAAACAACGATCTTCTTACAGCACATTGAATATAATAGTTATCACGGATGCAGGATACTCGCCGATGCCTACTTACTAATCCCTTCCCGCTGAGCCACCTGCATTTTACACTGCCTAGATAGCGATTGCCGACCGGAATAATTTCCGACCCCAATCCCTATTCTTATCCCCGTCCCTATCTCTATCCTTATCCCCGTCCCCATCCCCGTCCCGTCCCTGTCCCTCCCCAATCCCTATCCCCGTCCCCGTCCCCTATTTTTATCCCTATCCCTATCCCTATCCCTATCCCTATCCCTATCCCTATCCTTATCCCTAACCCTAACCCTATCTCGTCCCCGTCCCCGTCCCTGTCCCTGTCCTTGTCCCTGTCAAATTATCATGCTAGGAGGTGAACTTTGTTAAATCCTTCCTATAAGGAACTTCCGTGTCAATTTGAAATCTTGAACCAGAAGTATAGATAAAAACTAAACCTACACTTATGGCTATTTTGGATATTTTAACCCCATTGCACAACAACAGGGGAGAAAATATCTTTTCCACCTCATTAGATTTTAAAATCGTTGTATTTATCGTGATCAGCGACCCGATAAACCATAAAAACGATACCCATATTGTGTTTTTGACTTTACCTCCTTTAGGGGTCAAATTTTCAAAAAACCTGAAACATGTATTTAGTCATATGTGTTTAGGAATCCTCCAGTGAAGTTGTCCCTGTCCCTGTCCCTGTCCCTGTCAAATTATCATGCTAGGAGGTGAACTTTGAAAAATCCTTTGTTAGTGCTCCTCTTATGGCTATGTTGGATATTTTAACCCTATTGCACTACAACAGGGGGTAAAATTTCTTTTCCACCTCATTAGATTTTAAAATCGTTGTATTTATCGTGCTCAGCGACCCGATAAACCATAAAAACGATACCCATATTGTGTTTTTGGCTTTACCCCCTTTGCACCCCTTTAGGGGTCAAATTTTCAAAAAACCTGAAACATGTATTTAGTCATATGTCTTTAGGAATCCTCCTGTGAAGTTTAGTATAAAATAGTCAAACTAATCTTGTTTCCCCATACAAACTTTGAACCCCCATTTGAGCCCCTTAGGAGGCGAATTTTAAAAAATCCTTTCTTAGTGCTCCTCTACACTATATAAGGAACCTACGTGCCAAATTTGACATCTCTAGGACCAGCGGTTTCGGCTGTGCGTTGATATGTCAGTCAGTCAGTCAATATCTTCTTTTATATATATTTTTGATATTTAAACCCCATTGCACCACAACAGGGGAGAAGGTATTTCACTTCCGCCTCGTCAGTGCATCAGGTCATTCTACTCGAAAACAACATTTTCGGACTTCTAAGTATGAGGCATAAAGTTCATTATGTCAGCGATTGTTTTGACGTGTAGTATTACTTAGTTCCTATTCGACGACGCGACGTCACTACATCGCGGACAGCGATTTCGGTGGCCAAAATAAATAAAAATACACACATTTTCAATCGAAAATACGTAGTCATCATACGCTTTTAATACCTAAAATCTATAAATATTGGTTTTTTATGTCAAATCATTTATTGTGCCAAATTCGCTATGTGTCTAGTAGCCTATTCTCGCTTGTACCTAGCCTTTCGTTATGCTTGTTTTGTTTTGATGTTCCCTATTAAGTCGAAAATAGTTTCTTGTTCCGAAACGTGTGTATATGTGATCTTCAGTATTTTGCCTCGAAAATACCTACAAAATCTTCGTAGATTCACGCGTTTTCTTCCAAATTACACAGGAGGTTACATTAGGAGTGTACAAGTTTCTAATGGGTCGGCAACGCGTATGAAACACCCTTTGAGTTGCAGGCGTCAGTTGAATGGTCTTTTTGTTTTGATTATTGAAGAAAAGAAAACATACTGTCTGAAAGGTTGGATGGGTTCTTTGATAATGGTAAACCTTCGGAGCATCAATACTACAGCCGATTATCGATTTAGTAGAAGATACATATATATTAAGTTATATATATTAAGTTATAAATATAAATATAACTTTATATACAGGGTGTTTGGTCCATCGTTTGCCAAATTAATATGGTGGATAGGTGGGGTCGTTCCCTATCTCACCACGCTTTCAATCGTATTTTACACGTAACATTTTGCAATTTACGTTCCGATATTTAGCCGGTGAATTTCAGCAATGCAAGAGACAGGACAATAATTGTTTTATAGACGAATCGGACAGGAAATGCTGTATTGAAACTGCCTATTCGTGGTTTATTTTCAATTCGATTCACTAATTCAGAGGAAATTATGATGATTCCTGAATAATATTGTACCTATTGATTACGGGTCCGGCAATAACTAATTATCGGGTCTACTTGTGTAATAATGATGGAAATGCTTGATCATTCCGTTCAAATAAATACACGAGTAGGTACTCGGTGTCTTTTATAGGGTGAAAAATTGCCGTTTCATTCACTTCATCCATTAGGAATGAGTATTTTTCTTCCCTGTTAGGAGCAAAGTGACACTTTTCTGTTCAAGGACTTTGTTGCTAGTATAAAATATTAACGTAACGAAAATAGTTCGCACATAATATCAAATATCAAATATCTTTATTTTGCATAAAATATGGTATACAAGGTGGACTTAATATAATTTAGGACATGCATATTTCACCAGCAGCTGGCATGCAAAAAACACAAACATAATATATACAACTCTAGTTTTCTAAGCGAAATTTTGTAGGTACATGTCAATTCTTATAATTCCCAAGCTAATAAATATTCAATATGTCATACTTAAACTAATTTAAAATTACAATTGTCCTAGTCTTTTAATTATATCTAAAGTAGTCAAAAAATTCATCAATTGAATAAAAACATCCTGTACCAACCAGCTTTTAAGTTTACGCTTAAATACATTTAATGGCAAAATATATAATAATGTAAGGTCAACTGTAAAAAAATGTGTCGATTTAGTATTTTTACAACAGCGATAATTCATATTTTGGGATTAGGTACCTCATAGGTGATGTGAAAAGCAGCGTGTGTCACATGGTAGCAAAATTATTTCCATCTTGGACGTTAACACTTGAATCCCTCATTATTACGCTCAGAATTCTATTTTAGAATCCCCTAGCTTCAGGATTCAATTTACGCCACCGCTGTAAATATGTAATTTTTCTCCCTTGTAAGTTGTAACACAATCAACCTACTATTTCATTACACTCGCACACTAAATGTGCCTCCATGCAGGCGGAGCGGGAGTTATAGAAAAATCGCTCTTCCTACTCCCTATCTCCCTAAGTTTGAAATTTCTAGTACCGTATTTAATTTAGTTTTATTTTCTTACATATTGTTTATATTGCAATTGTGATGAAAAACATTGCTTGGGGCGTAAGCATATTGCAAACTCAAGTCGCTTTTGCAGGAACTCATGTTACCCAGATCCCGAAATTGGAAGCCCTAGGGCGAACGTTTAATTCCCATCGAAAATTTGAATTTCGCACCTTTTTTAGTGCCAAGATTTGGTTGAACGTCTATATATATACCTATTTGGTCAGTTAAAATTGATACTGGATCAATTAAAGATTAGCACAGATTTCTCGACCAGTTCGGAATTAATGAAAAACTCACTATATACTCGGCCCCGCAGCTTTGGCTTGCTGGTCGCCTTGGCAGCTCACCTCGCTCATTTGCACGTTCCGTCACAGTGGGCGAAGGACACTCTCCCTTTGCGCCTCCGATTTCGCAATTGCTCTCTAGGAGTAGTAGGACTGACAAGACCACGTGGATAGTAGGGTGCTCAACTTGGGTTTTAAGTGAACCGTATAAAAAAAACATTGACACACATTCTGTAAATAATGTATATGTCTGTTGTTACTAGTAATTATCGAATGAAATGCACATACGATTTAGCTACTCGTATCACATGGGTTGATTCTATTCTGCCTACAACTTTACCGACTATTAAATTAATCGTAACCCACCTTGGCCACCTTATTGTATTACCATTCCTTTAACATCATCATCATCATTTGCCTTCAAGTCTCTAACAGTCTATTCATGCAGTGTCAGGAGGGGCGATAACGTTTTTCGTGGCTGTGTAAGCCAATACGGGGGTTAGAGTTTAATAGGTATACGTACCTCTCAATTAAACTGCTTAACAAGTTTTTTTACCAACCAATTCTTAAATCTTGTTGACCAAATAATTAACTTGCAACGTGAGTATTTATTATCAATCAATCAATCAATCTTTATTGCACCATGGTAAATATACAAAAGATGTTACAATTAGGTAGTACACGCAGTCTCTCATTATTATTTATTATTATTATTCTCATGAATACTCATGATGGACCCTATAAGGGTATAGCAAACATTTCCTTATGCTAAAGCAGATAATTAATTATAACAGAAGCAAATCGATATTGTTACAAGCTTTTATTCAACTTGCCTTGTAAGGGCCACTTGCACCAACGAAAATGGTGGGTGAACCCGAGGGTTAACCCACCATTTTATATGGAATTTGACAGATGACAGCCCACTAACCCTGAGTTAAGTGGTTGGTGCAAGTGGGCCTTAGTATGTTAGTGTGCGTCAAAACGTAGAAGCTAAATTTGACCCACTTCCCGGTTTCCGATGGAGCTGAAAGTTTGCACACATATGTAATTTACGTGACAATGCAATATTATGGTATCATGGAGCTGATCTGATGATGGAGCAAAAAGGTGGTCATAGGAACTCTGTCATGAAACGTCGTTTCCCCATCGAATAAGGGGTTTTTTTTAGAAACGTCTGAGAGCAGTAGATGACTGTTGAAAGAAAAGTACAGTCGGCGATAAAAGCTTGTGCCAAAAATGAAATTTTTGAAAAAAACGTATTTATAGGTACATATTGCTGACAGTTTGTGAATTGTTTGCTGAACAGAGTTTGTAGTGTAGCTCGATTTTAATTTATTGCCAAATATTTATTTGCTGTCTAAATGATTAAAAAACGGCTGATCTTTCTTGCATATTAGTTTCAAAAGTGGCTGATCATATAATCCACAACTTCGAGCGAGAAGATGATATTTGTTTTCTCGCTCTCATATATGAATGAAAGTGACATGCCTAGACACTTGCAAAGGCGCCGCCTGGCGGGATAAAATGTCAGTGTGCCTCCTCATTGGCAAGTGGTACTCTGGGTCCCTCATTGAAGATAATTATGATAAAAATAAGTATGATATTGAAAGTTTCATTAACACAGTATGCTGTAGGCTTATGTAGGTCTGCTCACCTTTTATTTTTTATTAATTTATTATCATAAAACATTTACAGCTTCTACACGTACAGTGTTTGATGACTGTACAAAATCCTGAAGATAAGTAGATAGATCTTTTATTGTATAAGACCCAATCTGCCCTGCTAAGCCGAGTGGCGCTATCTCAAAACCAAATGATTTTGAAAATGGAACTGTCAGTTATAGATATTTAAGGTTGTCTATTGTTTGCCCGACAGTCATTTAACATAATATTCATTTGCCCGAATCTAACTTGCCTGAATTTCATTTGCCCGAATGATTTGTTTACCATAAAAATCATATGACATACTCGTTGTTTATCCGAATATTACCTTCCATAATCATACAATGCCATACTATTTGTTAGCCATATTATTAAGTGCAATAATATGGTTTCATAGAATATTCAAACGCCATAAGCAATTATTGCCATATTAATTGTTGCCCATATTATTACCTAACCTAACCTACTTTCTGATAGCAGTTTCATTTTCCAGGGGTCACAGTTCTAACCTAACCTAACCTACTTTTCCAGCAGTTTCATTCCACAGTTCTAACCTAACCTAACCTACTTTCTGATAGCAGTTTCATTTTCCAGGGGTCGCAGTTCTAACCTAACCTAACCTACTGTCTGATAGTATTTTCATTTTCCGGGGGGTCACAGTTCTAACCTAACCTAACCTACTTTTCAAGCAGTTTCCTTTTCCAGAGGTTCACAGTTCTAACCTAACCTAACCTACTTTCTGATAGCAGTTTCATTCTCTAGTCCTTCTAGTACCTATTATAGTAGTTTTCGATTCTGCCAAAGCACATTATGGAAATTGACTTTTCTGGACGCTAATTTGTATGACAAATGATGGTATGGAATGTGGTAATTACGGATTTCGATGATTCTGACAAATGACATTATGGAAACTGACTTTATGGGAAACAAAGTTTCTGGCACTAGATTAATATAGTAAACAATGATTATGGCATAAGATGTTATGAGAAACAATATTATGATTGTTGAATAGGATGGCAAATAAAATTATGGCAAATGAAATTCTGGCAAATGGGGGTATCCCGATATTTAAGTATAAGTTAGCTATGGATTTTCGTTTGAGATAGCGCTTTTCGGCTTATCAGGGCAGCAATGTACTACGTGAAAGCAAATAAATTACTTGATTGACTTGATTACTTGAAGATTAACTTAACATTAACATTATAAATTCTTGCATTTCGTTGGTATTTGATAAAAAATATCAAGTGGTAGGTAAGCATTACTACAACGTTTTTTTTCTATTTTTTTTAAATGAGAATAGATCTGAAATAAAAAAAAACATTTTGAAGTTTCAAGCAAATCACCAAAAAGGATTCTTATGTAGGTCAAAATTAACCTAAAAAACTCGTAGGTATAAAGTAATATTCTTACTTTATAACAACCCGAAATGCTTTGCAACTCCTGGTTTCCGGTCATATAAATATATGCCTTGCCTTAATTTTATTATTAGAACTTTCAAAGGCTAAAACAAGTCTAGTATGTCCTAAGATGTTGGTTTTACTTGTATTCCTTGTCCGAGTTTAATATTTTACAACAAAATAAATGAAATGAAAATTGTAAATTGAATGCGAAGTGCACTACAAATTGAAATCACTAGACAGGAAGAACAGTTATTAAATTACTATGTTACAGTTGAAATATTACGACTGCTTCTATTTTTTATGCGAAACCATGTTGAGCTCAAGCACTCACGAATCAGATCGATTGTTGACTAGTGTCCGTTCTAGCGATATCTATTGGAGATAAATGGATTAAGGATGATCAACTGCTATACCAACGGAGGTGTAAAAGGCGTACCTACATATATTATGTATACATACAAAAGTCATTGTGAGTGGACGGACTTGCATGATAGACGGTCTTCCCAGCATTGATCCTCATTTGACGACCGGTCTGGCTCAGTCGGTAGTGACCCTGCCTGCTAAGCCGCGGTCATGGGTTCGAATCCCGGTAAGGGCATTTATTTGTATGATGAGCACAGATATTTGTTCCTGAGTCATGGATGTTTTCTATGTATATAAGTATGTATATCGTCGCTTAGCACATCGCTTCGCCTCCTTATTCTGTTTATTATATTGCCTTGTCATAATTTTATGGAACTATTCGCGTAAGACGATCGTCGTTGAATCAAGTAGCAGAATTGAAAACATTATTTCAATAATAACTTAACTGAATTGAAAGTTGAAAGAAAGAGCTTAGACACATATAGCAGCATTCTCTCCGTACCTCTATATTTTAAAAACTGCAAGCGAAACGGACGGGACGTTGTTACGTACAGAATTAATGTCGCCCGCTCTACTCAAAACAAGAACTCTACTTGCGACCTAATTCCACATTTCCCTTCTGAACTTACGCATTACCAGAGAAAGAAATGAACTCATGCAATAATTTGATTCGCTGTTTTTTTTTTAATTGCGTAAGTACCTAACTACATATCGTCACTACTTTGAAAAAATCTCGTATCTCACGCTGCTCCTCAAAGTTAAAACGCAGTAAGTCTATATGAATTCCATACATACTTACTACAATTTTCTTTTCCCCTCACTAGCTCGGAAACACGTGTTTTGTCCTTTAATACCAGCGGGTAAAAACGCATTTTATCCACTAGTGGGTAAAGTAATTTGACCTTGAATAAAGTCAAATTAACTGCTTTAAAATTGATAAAAGTAGGTGAATCTAGTAATAAAGATGATTTACCACCTGTGGAACTACTGGAAGCAGTGATAAACGCATTATTTGCGTTGTAGTTTCCTCGCTATAGTGAGGGGAAAAGTTTTGTGTTACACTCGGGTGCAAATGTATTTTACTTCTCATGTGTTAAAAAACTCGCAAGTTCAGGATTCTATTCTCGAACCACTCGCTTCGCTCGTGGTTCAACTATAGAATCCTTTCACTTGCTCGTTTTTCAATTCCACACTCGGCGTTAAAATACAACTTTGCCCCCTTGTATAACAAATAACTATTTCATTGACAGACGAAGATACAAGTTTTTTTTAAAGTAGTGACGATATGTATCAATATTTTCCGCTCGTGAGGCTCTAAGTCTGTACGTACTTTTTGCTTTCTGCTTCTTTCACGTCAAAGCCACTTATTGGCCGCCTCCAGTCGCATGGTATCGTAAAGGAAAGCCTCTTAGCGTATTTCTCCTGTCTATAAAACGCTGCAATAGGTACTTGCATCTAATGGGTTTCCATTCGATTGGTAAACTGCTCTCGTCTAAGTACAAACATGTGGCATACAGAACCCAGTACTTACAATATAGGTATATTTTCAAATAATGTCCTGGGGCCTATTTCTCGAAACTACAAGTCACAATTTACAAAGTGTGAATGTAAATTGTAACTTGTAGCTGCGAGAAATGGGCCCCTGCTATAACAGTAAAACTTACATTCTGTCAAGCTAACTTTCAGTATCTATTACAATCGGGTCAGGATCGATTAAGAAGTATCAAGTTGAAATACTTAGAAGTATTCGGCAGGAGCCATCCGATTGATCCTATTACAACTGTCAACGATCATGTTATTTAGGTAACTGAGTCATCTTTATGGCGTCGTAAATTTCTTGTCATAAATTGTTTGACCTGATTTTATCATAATAAATACAAGTATAAATATAAGTACTTACTCATTTTAGTCCTGTTTTGTTAGTTAAAGTTTATGGTCAAGAGTGTCAAGACGTATATCGTTTTCAGTACAAATGGTGTTTTATTTCCGCACTAGTTCGCAAAGTAATATGTACCTACATTTCTTGTCAGGTTGAACATTTCAGAATCAGAATCAGAATCTCTTTATTTGTGAAAACATAGGTACCTTTTTGGGTGGTAACAGTACATGTTGTTTCTCTATGTTTTACCCGCGAGTGCAGGTATACAAACTTTTTGATTCAAAGGGCCATATGTACTGAAAAACGTCGTACGATACACGTGCGATGAGTGCCCTTGTATCGAAACTATTTCATCACACTCGTAGGTACAGTAAATGTCCAATTGCATAAAAGCGGAGCGGGAGTTATAAAACCGTTCTTCCGTGGGAGTTATGACTTTTCACACACCAACTGGTAAAGGCTCTGGGGACCGATTTTTGAATTTCGAACGCACGAAATCGCCATTCGAAAGTCTTTTTAAAACGACGAAATGCTATTTTAGAAAAAGGACAGCTAGTAATTTTAAATCTAGTCATAATGACCACTCGTTTTCGATTCTGTTAGTAGAATTTAAATCGTTAGTAGTGGAGCTATTATTGAACGAAATTCACGAATACGAATGGTCGACATTCAAAAATCGGCTCCCTGTTTGTTAATCGAAAGCAGATTGCTAATTTGCATTTTATCCACAAGAGTGCAAAGACTGCAAAATAATTTCATACAAATTTTAATTTGATGTCTTAAGTGGTCTGGTAGAATTTATCTATAAACGATGATTTGGATTCATAAATATTGAATAAATTCATGTGATTTAGTCGTTTACTCTCTACGCTCGCGGTTCTATATCGGAATCTTTCGCTTGCTCGGTTATCAATATTGTCACGTGCGGTTAAACAACAACTTGCCTTACTTGCCCCCTTGTCAAAGAAATAACTATTTCTTTATCTATTTTTTAAATTAAAGGAAAAATTGAGAAATTCACACCTCCTCTAGGACTCGATCCTGCGACCTCTGGCCTCTCGCAGTCGTTTCTGCATGATAAAAACAAATTTATTTCTTTATCGTTTTTCCTTTTTCTGTTGCAAGTGTCTCTTGTCGCGATTTAACTTTTGTTTGCAATATTTAACTTCTGCCCCACGTTGCTCAATGTACTATAATAATTTGCCTATAACTTGATAAGTTCCAATTCCAATCTCTCTAAATAACGCATTCACTGCACCAGACGCGCAATTAATCAGATTAATACCTATCAATACCTATTGATATAACAATCAAAACCAATAATACACTTGTCAATTACGTCTCTGCTGTATCAACGGCGCAGGGGTGCATCACTCATCGCAGTCAAAATCAATAGGTAGCATGTAGACCAGGCTATTCGCTTAAAGTAGTTTGCTCGGGTACTTTCCATTGAACTCATCCTTTTGTGCTTCGATTCTTTTGTACTTGAGCTTTCGCAGGAGGTCATGCCATGGCACAAAAGTTCGAGCATTTGGAGCCATCTGAGCAAAAAGAGTAGAAATTAAAATTGGCAATATTATCGTGTCATCCCTTTCAAATCAATATGTGTGAGAAGAGGGGACGACACTAAGATGTTGCCACTTTATACCTAAATACCTAAATGATTTTGCAATACAACTCTTTTCAAGTGTATTTATGGAGAAATTGGATTGTGGTGTTATGCAGTAGTTTTGTTTGTCATGTTTTTTTTCCGGCTCATGCATACCTATCTATGTTGTCGGCAAAATCAAAAGTGCCATCCCATATTCGACATTTCAAAGCTTTATGTCATTCCCCTGCATCTATAGTCAAACGTGCCTTTATTGTGAAATCCTATCTCTATTCTACCTACAGCTTGTTTGAATTTATGGATAAAGCTCGTGATATCTATCACTTTGGTTGTTAATAAATACCGACATCTAATTCTATGTTTTGTTTGGTAATAATTGGAGATAAAGAACATTAAAGAAGGAGAATATTTACTGCCCAGATTATGTACACAGTTTGGAAGGTATATCTATACTAATATTATAAATGGGAAAGTGTGTGTGTGTCTGTTTGTTTGTCCGTCCTTCACGGCAAAACGAAGCGACGAATTGATGTGATTTTTTAAGTGGAGATAATTGAAGGGATGGAAACTGGAAAGTGACATGGGCTACTTTTTGTCTCTTTCTAACGCAAGCGAAGCCGCGGGAAAAAGCTAGTATTATTATACTCAGGTACTCGAAAGTCATAAACTTCTGAAGAAGCGTCGCGGAGCTTAAATCCGAAATTGACATTATTACCTTTATACGATAGATAGTTAGATAAAGACTGGTATGGTATGATGATATGGTGAATCTTTAATAATAAAGTGAATTTTCAAGCAGGACTAATTCTAAATAATTTGTGGATACCACCCTACAAATTAAGTATATAAACATACCATAGCGTTAGTTGGTATATGAATTTTAGCAGTATATATCTCATGGTAGGTACTAATATTTTTTTGTCCACTGTCTTCTGGCAGTCTTTACGAAATTTTCCATACTGTACTGGGGACGCTATTGCTATGTCTTGTATGGGAACCCTGCATTTTATGATTAAGCACTGAGACTTGGCACAGTTGTTCATTGGGTGGCCCTGAGTAGATAAAGATCGGGAGGCATCGAGAGCCCCCCTTAATTTAGGAGGGAGGAGGGGGGGAAGGCTGGCGCCTCCGCGCTTCCTTTGAAACCAAATTTCTCTAAAACTATACAAAATAGGGCATGCAATATATCATTTTCGGATAAATGAAGGACGAGGAATTCATTTATGGAACAAAAAAAATGTATTTTATAACAAAAATACAAAATAAAATGGGAAAATCTAAAAACGAGATTTTTTTTTATACATATTATTGCACATTTTATGAAAACTGTAATGGTCTTTTTTAAATAAAAAATATTATTTAATAGCTACATTTATCTAGTTTTAGAAAATGTATAATTTGTTATAGAAATATATTATAGGATGAGTGATAAAAAATAATTTACATCGCCCGATAGGGTGATTTGAATGCTCATTTCAATAAGTTTTGTCAATGATTTCAGGTATAATCACTATTTTTAGCACACGAAAGCCGTAATCATTGTAGTTTATGGCTATTTTAGTGATTAATGTACTTAAAATAAAAAAATACAAATACAAAAATAAAAAAAATGTGATAACTTTTTTATAATACTATCCTATTTTGTTCTTTATATACAATATATATCTAAAAGCAATAAATATTAATGAAAAGCCACATTTATGTAATTTATAAAAATATATAGTTTGTTATTAAAATATATTACGAAACGCGAGATAAAAAAATAATGAAAGTGACGTGGCAGGGCGATCTTGATGTACGGTACGGGTCAGCTTGTATGATTCGATGAGGTGAGGTAAAGGTACTCAAAGCTCTCAAAAAGTGTAGTTATTTAGAGTACTTCAAATTAAACAACATATTCCTATATAGTCTGAATTTAACTATTTATATCACATGAAATGATCGATTGATATGATAGATCAGATAATTATATACATCTGATCCTAATACATCTTGTGAAATAGTAGTTATCTATTTGATTTGCATAATTTATGGATAATTCTTATTTGACATATTTATTATTCCAGATCTGCGTCCTGTACTTTGGTTAACGAGTGCCGAAAATAGTTATTAACCAAAAAAGACCGCCAAATTAACAGCATTTCACCGACAAAAGCTGCCTTACACCATTTTTGTAAGGGTTGTAGAAATGTAGGTATATCAAGGTGTCCATGTATGGGCTCAACTAAACCCAATTCAAAATTTGCCATTATTTGCTACTTGTGGCTGGACGAAAGTCTGTAACAATTGGGATTTGGGAGCCTACTTGCCCGCAACGTTGAATGTTGCTGCAGAAACATGCCTCGAAATTGTCGGATGCAGGTGTAAAAAACAGTGCCGCGTAAGGTGCAACCATAAAAAAAGACTTTTTAAATTAAATGTTCGGAGCTGATGTGCTTATGCAGTGGATGTTGTGATTTATACATAATTAAATTCAGACTATTCATGTTGTTTTATTTGAATAACTCAAAATAGCTACACTTTTTGAGAGCCTTGAGTACTAGCCCCGATACACATGTTTTCGTCTAGTCAGACCATTTTTGAGGTTCTCCTTTGTACAAAAGCAATGTCTTAGTTCAAAAATCATAATGTTTAATGCTAATACGAATCTAGTTTATTTTTTATGGCACTATTGAGCAATAACTAACTATCATTGATACTGAAAGGAAGAATATGACGATTTTTATTTTATCTTTTATGGATGGGTAAAACCGATTCAAGGGGGCCCAAAGGAAGTAACTAAGTTCTGCTAGTAAACAAAAAAATCTTCAAGCTTATGCATGCAGAACTGCTTTAGGAGGGGAGAACGTGATTAAGACATTTTTTTTTTACAATATAAGTCACATGCAACTTTATTTTACAATCAAAATAAACTATATTATAGGACTTTTACAATTTTCTGTACTGGGTCGTGATATACCTACATGTATAAACGTTATTAGAATAAGTATATTTTTGTATTACTAGACGAACTCCACTGCATAGCGTACCTTTACCTCACCTCATCGAATAATGCAAGCTGACCCGTACATTAAAATTTTCATTTTCATTATTTTTTATCTCGCGTTTCGTAGTATATTTATATAACAAACTATATATTTTTTAAAACTGCATAAATGTGGCTTTTTATTGATATTTATTGCTTTTAGATATATATTGTGTAGAAAGAACAAAATAGGATAATGATAAAAAAAAATATCACATTTTTAATATTTTTTAAAATTTTTGTATTTTTTATTTAATTTAAGTACATTAATCACTAAAATAGCCATAAACTACAATGATTGCGGCTTTCGTGTGTTAAAAATAGTGATTATACCTGAAATCATTGACAAAACATATTGAAATGAGCATTCAAATCACCCTATCGGGCGATGTAAATTATTTTTTATCACTCGTCGTATAATATATTTCTATAACAAGTTATACATTTTCTAAAACTAGATAAATGTAGCTATTAAATAATATTTTTTATTTAAAAATAACTATTACGGTTTTTATAAAAAGTGCAATAATATGTATAAAAAAAATCTCGTTTTTAGATTTTCCCATTTTATTTTGTATTTTTGTTCTAAAATACATTTTTTTTTGTTCCATAAATGAATTCCTCGTCCTTAATTTATCCGAAAATGATATATCGCATGCCCTATTTTGTATAGTTTTAGAGAAATATGGTTTCAAAGTAAGCGCGGAGGCGCCAGCCTTCCCCCCCTCCTCCCTCCTAAATTAAGGGGGGCTCTCGATGCCTCCCGATCTTTATCTACTCAGGGCCACCCAAGGAACAACCTGTGCCAAGTCTCAGTGCTTAATCATAAAATGCAGGGTGTTGTGCAATAGCGTCCCAGCTACTGATTTCACAATAGTATTTTTTTTTTCTGATTGTAATCTGATTAAGAAAGTTCTCAGGTTTACTAACTTTGCTGAATTTTACTTTTTGACACTTTTTGGCTCTCCCATCTCCCATACTAAAACAACTTTCAGTGCTTGCTGATTCCTGACTCGCAAATGTCCAAATGAGTTACAATAAGTTTTTATTTTGGGTAAAATGACATTCTAATGCATGTAAACCAGCTTTTGAAGATATCACTACACGACACTGCCAGCGTATTATGCTTCCAATTTTATCACTTATCTACGTGGATAAAGTCGGATACTTTATACGCTCACGCTTTGGCAAGTATGTCAGTGTGTGACAGAAGTTTTATCCACGTGGATAAGTGATAAGATAAAGATGGAAGCATAATGCGCCGGCAGTGTAGTTATATATCGGCCAGCTTTGGCGCCTACTTCCAATATACGGCCGAGTAGCCCTCTACACGCTTGGCCAAGGGTCTGGTCCAAGGGTTGGCCCAACCGTTGGGCCCGTGTGTACAGCGTCCTTAAGGTAGGTACAGCGGGACAATTACGACTGGGGGTAAATTTTCAAGTACCTACTGATTTTTTCCACGTTGTACATTATTTGCATTATTAAATAGAGTGTCCACTGATCAATGATCATATATGGCACGCGTTTTCAGGGGAATATATATAGTGGAATTGGAAAAGATAGTAGCTCAAGTTAATAATAGTGTAAAACATTAAAATTAAAAAAAAATCGATCAGTTGAAAATTGTCCCCTAGTCCAAATTGCCCCGCTGATTAATTTTATTATTTACTCTATTTAATTAATATATTATTCTTCCGCTAGAAAACGAGCATTGGACTGAAATAGTTTGAGTTGCAGGCGTCCATAGGTTACGGTGACCGCTTTCCATCAGGCGGGCCGTACGCTTGTTTGCCACCGACGTAGTAAAAAAAAAAAGTTTTTTTCTTCAGGCATAAACAATTTATATTTGTTTCGTATGTTTCGTAACTTAATGTATTCTAAACAAAAGTGTATATGTGTGTGTAAGTAGGTATTAATTTATATTTATTTAATCGGTCGGCGAAGTAAGTAAGTAGGTAACAATAGAAGCGGTCGGCGGTGCGTGCCGTTGTATTGTAATATTGCGTGCGTCTCAGAGCAAGGGTAAGACGCGATGAAGTGGCGTCAAGCGGGGATGGTCGGCGCCGCAGCGCGGCCTGAAACCAGCTACACCTGGGCTGCAGACGTGCTTTCGCTTTGTCCTCGGCCCGGTGCTCGACGGCGCTCACACGGCCGCCGCCTCCGCCTCCGCCACCGCCGTTACGGTTCGCGTCGCCGCGCCTACCTCGAACCGCGCATGCTCTCCCCGCTTTTCTTGCGTCCTAATACGTCACTGTTTAAAATTCTATACAGATGTAATTATTGCTCATCGAGCTGGGCATTAGTCACAGTCAATAATCCTCTTTTGATTAGAGCTGTCACTTTATTAACGAAGAGTCCGTGCTCTTTATCCACACGAGCCACCCGGTTAGAGGAGCACTCGAAAGGGAGCGCGGCAGAGCCGGTATCGATCTGAGCGTTTCGTGTGGCCGCTCGTGCACGACGTTTCTCGGGATATTCGCCTAGCGGTCGCCGTCGGCGCCGGCCTTGTAAACAGTGCATTGCACGCCGCGTTTACCTATTCCATCCGCGCGATCATGAACGCCGAAGCTAATTAATATCGCGGTGGACGCATCTGAAGAGTGCCCAACTCACATTTCACTTAACTTTTGATAAATCTCGAAAAGCGGACTTTACAAAAGGTAAGCCATACTCTTTTGTGTAAATATATTATGTTGTTTACTGTTTCTTTTGTTTAAAGAGAGAACAAGGTAACCCAAAATATAAAAAAAAAATATATACGCACATGTACACCTATTTTCATCAGACTCTTTTTTTTTTTATGTTCTTAGATTTTATAGCATTTATAACTATAATAGAGGTGCGGTAAAGTGTATTTGAATATTTCTATTGAGCGTGAGCTAGCCATCTGGTTTATATGTCTAAAGTTAGATTGTTAAATCGTAAACCACGAGGAATCATCGGTATCGGTATTTGTGGAGCTGTTTCCTTAACGCGGTCGTGTATTAATTATAAAGACGGCAAGTCCTAACCGTTACTTCGCTGATTTACTAAAAATAGGTAATAAATCATAAGTTGCGAAATTAATTGAACATATTTTAGGGTACGTAGCCCGGAGAGCTTTCCCACACGTGATAGGTTATTCTTATTCTTACTGCGCATGTCTTGAGTTCTAATTTATTTGTCGTATGAGCAGACTGTACAATGGAATGTACCTGAAATCTGTAACTGTTGATTCACAGCGCCAAGCTACGTCTCAGAGCTGAGTCTCTAAAACGTCACTAATGTTTGAATGAAGTCTTGCACGTTGCACTCATTTAACGCGACATTATTACCTATTATAGGTTGTATCAATCAATTAAGAGCACTAATGAAAGTTATATATCTGCGCAACCCGTATTAAACTATTCGGCAAATAAAGTAAATTTCGATGTATTTAAAGCTTTAACTTTAACTGATTATTACGGTTTTTTAGATGAATAATTAAAGCCTATATAATATATAGGTAGTATCGGTCGGTAACTAATATAATTTTATGTAGATACTTTGGTTGTAGTCAGCCTTTATATTTATATCAGTGAACATAACATTGTTATAAGTACCTATGTATTCCCGAGATACGTAAATGATGTTTAAGTTGCAGATAACGGAACATGTGTAATTTTTAAGTTACTACAAATTAAGGAACTGTTTGGGGTCGCTGAAGACAAAACAGGTTATATATAGGTTTCCATTTAATTATTACTTTGGTGCTTAAATTTGTTTTTAATAATGGCTGGTATAAATAAATAAATAATAAATCAATATTATAGGCCATTTTTACACAGATTGGTATACATATAATAAGTATTATATAATTGGCATAAGATATAACACTCGTTCTATATAAAAACAGACAGACAGACAGAGCGGCACTATAAGGGTTCCTTTTGTACTCTCTGAAACGGAGCCCTAAAAAGTATTAAAAAATGTCCAATTGCTTAAAATCACGAGTTCCTATTGCTAAAAATGATTGAAAATGATGTATTAAATATTATAAACTTCAAAGTTTTCAAAACAAAACGTAAGCCTTTGATGAAAATTTACCTTTTGCACGTTATGTTCGACAGTCAATGAACCTGCAATAATAAGATTACAGAGAGATTGCCAAGTACCTACATTGTAGATAACGAGTACCTATGTCGTTATATTTACTTTGTACATTTGCCCGCCCCGGCTACGCATGGGGATTTAATTATAATAATATAATAAGTTATCCGTAAAAAATAGACATGCCATAGCGGACTTTTTTGTAGACCTATACAAGAGGTATTATTCCACCATACATTATTTTGTTATATCTCAGTCTGTATGAGTAGAGTATCCGATGAAAGCCCTTGAACAGCGCTCTTTTTATTGACTTGATTAACAAATATCGTCATATCTCAATCAATTTAAAATAAATCTTAACAAAATATACCTAAATCTTCTTAACAATCACTATTCACTATAAGTACCGCATGAAAATCCGTTCAGTGGCTTTTATCGCGAACGCACACACACACACACACACACACACACACACACACACACACACACACACACACACACACACACACACACACACACACACACACACACACACACACACACACACACACACACACACACACACACACACACACACACACACACACACACACACACACACACACACACACACACACACACACACACACACACACACACATAATCACACACACACACACACACACACACACACACACACACACACACACACACACACACACACACACACACACACACACACACACACACACACACACACACACACACATAATCACACACACACACACACACACACACACACACACACACACACACACACACACACACACACACACACACACATACACACATACACACACACACACACACACACACACACACACACACACACACACACACACTACACACACGCACACACACACACACACACACACACACACACACGTATAAGCATATAATATATAGTGATATCACATGATGTTTAGTCCATGATATTGATTGTGCTATATTATTCATAATAAATGTTCTTTCAACGACATACTACTTATAGATAGCAGGGTTGTTACGCCAAACACCATTATGACGTTTTAAATTTAAAAAAAGTAAATTCACAACGCCTGAGAAGATAATGAACTCAACCCTACATATTTGCTTAAGCCGGACATTGTTCTAAACTTCTTTATACAACATAAATGATTTTCGCATAAGTACTTTCATTTTAACAGGTAGTGTACCTGTATACTTACCTAAAGATCTACCAGCACGGGAAGCGTGGTCGCGCGATAGACGATAAAATATCAGGCCGTCCCTATCGCACTATTAGTAAGTGCGATAGGGACCAGATGTTTTATCATTTATCGCGCGACCATCTACCTGTATATCTACCGAAAGTCAAAGATACTATATTTTTAATTTCTATCGCTTGCGTTTCGAAAATATGATTTTCCCCTCACTAGCTCGGAAACACGTGTTTTGTCCTTTAATATCAGCGGGTAAAAACGCATTTTATCCACTAGTGGGTAAAGTAATTTGACCTTGAATATAGACAAATTAACTGCTTTTAAATTGATAAAAGTAGGTGAATCTAGTAATAAAGATGATTTACCACCCGTGGAACTACTGGAAGCAGTGATAAACGCATTTTTTGCGTTGTAGTTTCCTTGCTATAGTGAGAGGAAAAGTTATGTTATGTGTTACACTCGGGTGCAAATGTATTTTACTTCTCGTGTGTTAAAAAACTCGCAAGTTCAGGATTCTATTATCGAACCGCTTCGCTCTCTCACTTCGCTCGTGGTTCAACTATAGAATCCTTTCACTTGCTCGTTTTTCAATTCCACACTCGGCGTTAAAATACAGCTTTGTCCCCTTGTATAACAAATAACTATTACGAGTGATGATATCGGGGGTTCCAAATATCGGCTGATAGACACAGTCGTAACGCTACGGCCTAGCAGAATTACCTAGTTTTATAATGAATCGAGGACAAAATGTCGTGATTGGCATAGAATATGTCTATAGCCAGAGAAGTCCGCAGTGGCTAAACAATAAGAATAAATCATATCTACATAGGTAGATGAGTCGCTTCTAGAATTAAATATGAATTTAATTAATTTAATAATAAGTTAATTTTTATATAGAGAAGGTGTTTCAGAAATTATAATCACATCACGTTCTTAATTTTATTAAAAGAAAATTGTCCCTAAGTTTTACAATTACGCATTGCTCAGCAGTAGGTAAATTTCTACCATTTTGCAATAAATTCAGGTAACATATTTATGATAATGTTACTCGTAAGCCAGCCATACATATTCATTGGAGAAGTGAAGCAATGCCAAATCTGCCCTAAAGTAAACAGAACTATCATTTGTCACGGATTGTGCTCAAGCTGTGATTTAGGAACTCCGTGAGAGCGTCATTGTTAGTGTGGTGGCAAATAGCTCGGACGACTCACCGAACTCACAGATCACATCCGAAACTATTGGTATTTTGCTGACATTTTCGACGGAAATTGACTCTTCGGCATTATCAACATCCTGATTCCTGGGTAAAATTGATCACCTGGAACATTTTCCAGTCAAAATTTGTTTTGTATATAATAATGCACAACCATTTTCGGTATAATATTTTCTTCATGTGTGGGCCCTGTGTTCCTTTCGGGATCTTACTATTTTTAAACTTATTCTTGCCTTATAGTACGTTGCATATTGTTACTCGATGTTTGTAGTTTTATGGTTACATCTAGGGCATGCAAAAACCGCTTAAAACAAAAAAACCGGTTCATAACCGCCCGGAACACTCAAAGCCGGTTAGCCGGATTTCGGTTGTCTAGTATTTTTTTTTTAATGAAATAGGCAGCAAACGAGTAGACGAGCCGCCTGATGGGAGGTAGTCAACGCCGCCCATGGACATAAGCAAGATCAGGGGTGTCACTTATGCGTTGCTGACTTTTGAAAACCCTAAATACCTGGTTCTTGAAGAACTTCACATTACCGTAGCACATGCCATAATTCTATTATTTCCTTCAAGAATTCCTTTCTTGATGTTATCGTAGTACTCGTAGATATTACTTGCATGATTAAGATCCTTATTATCCAGTCTTTAGAAATTTTGTAAAATGCGGAAATTGCCATAATTCTTCTCCTGTCAAACTGATTGGTCAGACCATGCAGTATGATTCAGAATGGAATTTTAGCTAATTTTTTAATTTAAATTTTTAAGATTTTTAGCTAATTCTGCTAATACACATCAAAACAAAAGTAAGTTAACTTTTAATTATTCGTGCACGGGGTCTACGAATCCTACGCACGCCGCATGGCTTCGACATTAACTGCTGCAAGATTCGCCAACTCTAGAGCATGATGTTAAAAATTGTTCACTAGGTATTTGTAAACAAATATTTTCGTATTTATGGAAATATCCGCCTTTCTGATATTTTTTACGCAAGTATCGCGAAGAATCCAAATAATTGAAGATACGAACTATAGTAACTGACGATTTCTAATAACTTTTAAAGTTAGTGTTATAAATCTAATCCAAATGGTACCTTGCAAAGATGTGCTTATACCTTCTGGAACACCCGATACAATTATTCTTTATAAATTGGTTAGGTTTCTTTAAATTGCCTTTATAATGTTTTATAGGCCGAATTGAAATATATTATCAAACAGGAGTGTTATTAGTGACAAATATTTTTTATTATGCTGATTTTGTAAATAAATTTACAGTACCTACTCTCCTCGATCACGTTAGTTATAATATATAGTGGTATTTTTTTGCTATTCTGTTTTGATTTGTTTTTTGGGAACATGCCTAGGAAATAATTCATGTTTTAGCAGCTAATTTAATTAAAGGGGTTACAAACGGTACCTTACAACGAAACAAATGAACTGAATAGTTCGGTCGAATGCAGTTCGGTACCTACGTTTTCAACTAAACAATCGATATACCGCGTTCGTTTTGGCAAATTACACACTTACTCAAACAGCAAATCGCATGGAGCTGGAACTGCTATTGCTGCTAACAACTTTCAGACCGGTAATGGATTAGCTGGTTTTATATTTTAAACTTTTTATATAACTGCTAGCTTTTCATAAAATACTTTTAATACGAAGAAGATATAAAATCCAAATTCATAATACTAATTCTGCACTTTTTTCTAATTCATTTTGAAATATAATTAGGTAAGGTTTTTATTATATATAATTACATTTGTCCATCGGGCACACGAAGTGCCGAGTTTTTTAATTAATTTAAGCAGAATAATAAGATAATAAAAATAAGAGAATAATAATGAATTTAAGCAGAATGAAAACTAGATCTAACAATATAAAACATGACTCCATTCGCCCTGGTTAACTATTTTAAAAATATGATGTAACTGACCGTGAGACAAAAAGACTTCCATTTAAAAGATGTAAATTCACAACTACAGAAAATATCAACAGACATGGGGCGGACTGAGCGGAAAATATCCTAATCTTTTATGTAGAATGTAGAGTCTGTGCGAAAAAGAAGGTCATAGAACTCAATACTCATGGAATATAATAGACCCTTTTTCAACCCAAGACTCTCATCTGTCCAAACACATTTTACATTTTACATGCATTAAGTTTTTGTTTTTAACTTTGCGTCTGCAAAAACATGTAGGTAATTGTCAGGTCTACCATCTAGAGAAAATGTCGGACCGACAAACGTCACGTCACTAGGTTTGATCCTACTTTGAAAGGTGATTTAAACTAGAACTACGAATGATCATAAGTGTCAATCAATGAATGACCTCTAACATACATAATATGATGGGTTAAGCAGCGTCCATTACATTGCGGGCTGCGGCACTTCCGCAAATGGCTAGTGAGCCCAATTCGAGAGCGGCATCTGTACATATGAAAGTGTAGATAACTAACAAAAGGATGGACGCAAAAATTAGTCTTGTTAAGACAAAATTCTCTCTATTTAGTGGTGCGATTTTTAGCTCGAAAGTTAGCCACTATGGTTTCCTATCAAGTTTGATTATTGCCGGCTCAAAGATGTGTTTCCGCCAACGTCAGTGTTCACGCGCCTGCCGCCGCACGCCGCGCCGCCCGCCTTTATGCCGCCTTGAAAGCCCCATTCGTTTCCCCGTTACCGGCTTGTTTGACAGCCATTGTCATAACACCAGGTAAGTAAAGCTCCCACTCCTCATTGCCACCTACTGCGATCTAGTGTTCAACGAATACGGAACGCGCTCAGTATCAGATTGTGTTACATAGTAATGCTTGAATGCATCATGTATTATGTTATTCCTGGCATGATACTATGTAATAATATTGGCCCTGGAATATAACCAGATATACAGGGAGTTTGGCACATGAACCGACGAATTTTTTTGGGAGGTTTGTGGTGTCATTTCCTTAATTTTTGTCCTTGGAACCATGGTCCTTGGAGCCATGGTTATGGAGATAAGATTTTTTATTTTTAAAAGGAAGGAAATGACACATGACACTACAAACCCCCTAAAAATTACGTCGTTTCATGTGCCAAACAACCTGTATAATAACAATAATAATTCTACTAAAACATTATGAAATTAAATGAAATATTTATTTTCCAAGTAGGCATATTACAATGCGCTTATGAACGTAAAATAAAGCTACGCCGGCTATAACCCTACGCCTCAGCCTCGAGAAGATTTCAGTCCCCCCTCAGTTGGAGGGGGGTATCCACTATGGGACCGGCAAGAAACTCGGGGGGCCACTTCTTTTCAAAACATTACATCTTATAATTAACATGCATTAAAAAACAAGATACAATTTAATAAGCAAAAGTATTGATAAAAAAATATATATTAACAGACTAGGTACCTACTCTATGGAAATTCATTTCAAAAAATATACAAAGTACAAAGCTACTATGATTAATAAGAGATGTTAGAGATGTATAGAGTCTCTAAGTGTCAAAGTACATCTAGAAAATAGAAAAATTATACAAGGGGGCAAAGTTGTATTTTAACGCCAGGTGTGGAATTGAAAAACGAGCAAGTGAAAGGATCCTTTAGTTGAACCACGAGCGAAGCGAGTGGTTCGAGAATAGAATCCTGAACTTGCGAGTTTTTTAACACACGAGAAGTAAAATACATTTTCTCAAACATGCAATGAAATATTGTCTTTACGTTCCTTAAAATGGGCTGGGAAGTATCGCTTTTTGGGCGCAACAACTCGAGAGGACTGTAAAGGGATTTCATATTATTTTTTAGGCCTAGGCCTGCAAAGTAACTTTTTTTTTAATTTCGACAAAATTTTTTATTTCATTGTATGTTTGAGAAAAGCACTATACATGCCTCGGCGTGAAAACGGATTCCCGGCCTCGTATCCCTATCCGGCCTCGCTCGCACGATGTAATGTACTATTGCACCCGAGTGTAACACAAAACTTTTCCCCTCACTATAGCGAGGAAACTACAACGCAAAAACTGCGTTTATCACTGCTTTCAGTAGTTTCACAGGTGGTAAATCATCTTTTCTCAAACATGCAATGAAATATTGTCTTTACGTTCCTTAAAATGGGCTGGGAAGTATCGCTTTTTTGGCGCAACAACTCGAGAGGACTGTAAAGGGATTTCATATTATTTTTTAGGCCTAGACCTGCAAAGTAACTTTTTTTTATAAAATATTGTCCTTTAGAGCATTTTTATTTTATTTAATTGTATGTTTGAGAAAAGCACTATACATGCCTCGGCGTGAAAACGGATTCCCGGCCTCGTATCCGTAGCCTCCAGATGAGTCACATATATACCCACTTGGCCGGAAATCCTCATTTCCCCGGCCTCTGATGTAATGTACTATTATTACTAGATTCAACTACTTTTATCAATTTTAAAGCAGTTAATTTGACTTTATTCAAGGTCAAATTACTTTACTCACTAGTGGATAAAATGCGTTTTTACTCACTGGTATTAAAGGACAAAACACGTGTTTCCGAGCTAGTGAGGGGAAAAAACATTGTAACTCGGGCGTAAGAATATTGCAAACTCGAATCTTTAAATCGCCCATGCAAGCCGTGGCGCTGTTACCTAGCAATATTTAACTTCCGCTCCTCGTTGCACAATGTATTATTGTAGCGACGGACCACCATCGCAATAACCAATTCCACGAACCCCAGTCAAATACTTTACACAAAGAAATTACAGTTAGTTCTCGTCAAGTTCAGTAACAGCAACTGCGCACCAGCGCACCCCTAGAAACATGTTATGGATCCCTAAGGGGTTCGTGAACTCCACGTTAAGAAACCCTGAGCTAAACTTTTGGATGGAACCATAGATATGTATGCACTGTCAACTAGTCTAGCTGTTACCAAGGTATTTATTTGATTCCTAAAGGTAAAATATTTCTTTTATGTTAATGATACAGTGAAGCAAAATAAAACCATAAAGCGGTAGGTAACCTTAGAACAAATTAAATTATTTTCATAGAAAATACTATATACATATTTATTTCAGTTCATAAAACGGTAAGTTTAATATTGCTGCTTGGGTAATTGTACACCGTAACTCGTATACTGGTTGGTCATACAACGATTTTGACCTTGTAAGGGTAACACGGAATTTATTCCGAGTACTATTTTATTTATGTGTGTGATTTATGAACAGATTAACACGGCAACCACTTCAATTTTTCTTTTTTTTTTTACCTGCAATGTTGGTCGTTAAACGAAACCTGCGATTCAATAATACACGTTTTTAGGTTAACTAACATGGTTCGTAAGTAGTAAGCACGTACATAAGTTCTTCTTTCACAAACACGATTCTCCCACAGATGATCAGAACGTAACGGCCTGTCGGCTAAAAGTAAAAAGTAAACGTGCCGGACAGTTGACGTCTGTTGTCCAGCGAACTGATGGTCAGTGGGCTCCTATAAAGTAATACTTAACCAATATTGCATCTTATGTAAGATATAGATACAACAAGTTTCAATTTCATTTTAAAGATATCAAAAGACCCCTAATAATTAAGCTTAACCTCCTATTGAAATTACTTATATTGTAGAAATTAGCGTCGAAGTTGCTAATCGTGCCCTAAGTACGTGACTGGCATGAACGGCCATGGACTACACCCAACTTTTAATGTGCCGACAGCAACCTTTACTGGAACAAGACGCGACTGCAAATGAGCCCAAGGCCTTCTTTTATATTATGTCATCCTCAGCTTTGCCAATTGCATTGTCAAAACTATTGACTATTGGATCTGAATATAAACAACCTGTTGCTAGGTTATTCGACTGCCTGTCATGTGTCTTAAGCCGAGACCAAGACACATGGGACTCGCAGGGTGATGAGCCGATTAGATTCAATTTTTCTTTAATATTTTCTGAGATATCATCGGCTCAGCACTCGATGAGTCCCGTACATGTTTGCTAAATATCAGTCAAATGAGAACAGTGAAAGCTATAACAAATTTAATTGCAGATGAAACAACTCATCAAAAGTATCCAACATCTTGAATAACTTTTTTAAACATTGATAAATCTGTTTTGTTCGCGGTCACTAATGTCAAAATTTAATTATTTTTCTATGTAGAGACATAGATACGTCTCTTTTTAACCGTCGCCTCATATCTCAAGAAGGACGGTTATCAAGTCGTCTGTATGTTTTTTTTTTTTTTTTTTTTTTTTTTATGTTTGTTCCTCGATATCTCCGTCGTTCCTGGACCGATTTTGAAAATTTTTTTTTTGATTGAATGTATATGCATACAGATTGGTCCCATTTTTCTCAGAACCCAGTTCTGATGATGTTTTTAAAGGAACAGCATGCATTTAGGTACGGAACAGTGACATTTGGTGCAGTGGAACTGCTGATGATGGCCAGAACGGAACTCTTCAAATCTGAACGGCACGCTTATAGTGACTTTGGTATTTTTATACGAACAGCATGCACTTTCGTCCAGAACAGTGACATTTGGTGCAGTGGAATTTCTGATGATGGTCAGAACCGAACTCCTCAAATCTGAACGGCACGCTTATAGTAACTTTGGTATTTTTATAAGAACAGCATGCACTTTCGTCCAGAACAGTGACATTTGGTGCAGTGGAACTGCTGATGATGGCCAGAACCAAACTCCTCAAATCTGAACGGCACGCTTATAGTGACTTTGCCATTTTTATAAGAACAGCATGCACTTTCGTCCAGAACAGTGACATTTGGTGCAGTGGAATTTCTGATGATGGTCAGAACCGAACTCCTCAAATCTGAACGGCACGCTTATAGTGACTTTGGTATTTTTATAAGAACAGTATGCACTTTCGTCCAGAACAGTGATTTTTGTAAGAAAAGCATGCATTTAAGTTCAGAACAGTGACATTTATTTAGTTATGTTTGTTAAGCATATGTTTTGAAGTCAAAGTTTGTCAAGCTTCGATTTCTTATAATATAATCGGATTCATGAGGAATTGAGGAAACTCCTCAAACCTTAACGTTATACGTATATTCATTTGTGTTGCCATCTAATAATTAAAGCATTAAAAGCAGTTTTAAAAAATACTTACACATTTCTACATAAACCAACATTCGCAAGTAGCTTTCACCAGAACCCGAAAGGCGACGGTTTTTTTTTCTTAAAAATTATTGTTTAGCGTTATTCGATCCGCTATTTTGATGCTGACCTCAGCTTTAATTTTCTAAGGAATAAAATGAAATATTGTACTTATTTTGTAAATGAATATATAGACTATTTCTCCTCAAATGGCAAGCCCATAGCAAGCCTATAGCCTATACATATTCAAGTATCTTCATACGGTTAGGGTGTTTAACAAGTTGAGTTTTGACTTACATAAAGTGTAGTGCAACGGCGTAGATAAATAGTTACCACAACTGAAGAGCAGGTGTTGATTCTAAGCCAATTATGACTCGTTTGAAGATATCTAGGTAATTGTACTAAAAGTCTGGATGTCCTTACATAAGTCATTGCGACCCCTAGTTATGTAAGGTAAGTACTTACCAAAGAGCATCGAGTATTATAGAGAGTTACTGTCGAAGTAAAATGTGTAATCACCGTGCATAGACTGCCATCTCTTGACACAGGCTTAAAACTTTTGAACCTCAGTTTTGACAATTTGGCCCATATTCCTATCAAGCTAGGAATGTGTTAAAATGTCAAATCCATCTAGCTGAGCGTACCCCAAAGGTAATGCCATCTAGGTCACCGTACCTTTTTCTGTATGGTACTGAGGTACGTTTTTACATACATACATACATACATACAATCACGCCTGCATCCCACGAAGGGGTAGGCAGAGCACATGAAACTACTCAAGTTTCAGTGCCACTCTTGGCAAATAAGGGGTTGATAGAAAACGAAAGTGTGACATTGCAGTGAGCAGGTCGCCAGCCTCTCGCCTACGCCACACTTTAACCCATATCCCACAGTCGCCTTCTACGACACCCACGGGAAGAAAGGGGGTGGTGAAATTCTTAACCCGTCACCACACGGGCAACACGTTACGTTACGTTTTTTTCTTAGACTTTATCTGTCTAGATGGAGTATGTCTTTGGTACTTACTAACCTATTTGTTCCATGTAATATTATTCTGATGGGGCCGATTTTTGAATCTCACGTCGTTCGAATTCAGAAAATTGTCACCGAAAATAGTAGGCAATTCACCGTGACAATTTTCTGAATTCGAACGCCGTGAGATTCAAAAATCGGCCCCCAGATCGCAAATTATATCCACTGGTAATAGTGGTATGCGTTATTCAATCAATATTTCTTGAAAGTATGAGTACATATGACTATCAGAAGCATCGGTATAAAGCTCTTTACCTTCAAATATATCGTAAATCTATTTTTGTAAATGGCTAGTGGCTACCCGCTGTTGTGGATATAAATCACTTAACATTTTTATTTTATTTATAATGTTGCTACTAACAGGTTAACAGGCACAATGCCCATTCTCAATTGTTTTGATAAATGTATATAAAATATACATATTAGTCGTTCCCATACGGAAAAATGGTGTTTCGGCAGGCGTGTGCGGATCCGGCTAAAGGCCACATCAGTACGCGCGACTTACGTTTTCATCCCTCTCTCTGAGACGAGAAGAAGTTCTCTGAGAGAGAACAGAGGCACTGATTCTGATCCGTTTGGGACAACTTCCCGGAAGCTTCACTTAACTTTTTTGGCAAATTTCAAAATTGTTTCCCAAATAATTATTTAGTTAAATTTCATTTTACCAAATATTATTGTTTCCTATTGATTTTATACTTTGTATCCAATATTTTGAATTTTTGAACTATGTTGTAGCAGAAGAAGCATCTTACATAGTACAGTCGAGTTCATAAATATGTGTACATTTGTTCACTCTAACTCATTGCAATAAGGTTAAAAAATGTACACATTTATGAACTCGACTGTACATTACTGTTATTGGCTGAGGATTATTTTGAAACGTACAAACTCGGGAGTCCGTTTAATTTAGTCCGAAGCGCGGCTTAAATAGAAATCAAAACCAAAGTTTTTTTATAATATTTTTAACGTAGTCCCCGTTAAGGTCTTTCCAGATGAGTCACATATAAATCAAAATAATCCATGATTGCTGTTTAGTCTCGGGCGTATAGTGGTAGACCCATGTCTCATCCATTGTAACATATCTGTCCAAAAAGTCTTGAGGGTCAGCTTCATACAGGTCTAGACAGTCGCGTGAAATTGTTAGACGAGTGATTTTTTGTTCCACTGAAAGGAACTTTGGAACCCATCTCGCCGACACCTTGGAAAACCCTAATTCGTTAACTATAATGTTTTGAGTTTTTTCATAGGAGATGCCTACGATGTCGGCTATTTCTCTCACTTTTAACCGTCGGTCTTGGATTATCATTTTGCATACAGTTGCCACATTATTTGGATTGGTCGCAGTAGTTGGCCTCCCGGAGCGAGGGTCATCTGCGATACTGACTCGTCCCCGCTTGAATTCAGCTGCCCACTTTTTTACCATCGTATATGATGGACCGGATTGCCCTAATGTATACTGCATATCTTCATAAATTTGTTTCGCAGTCAATCCTTTTTTATGAAGATATTTAATTACATCACGTTGCTCCAAATTGTCCATTGTGAAAAAACTGCTTACACGTATTTTTAAATGAGAGGAAAAACTTATTTTAAAATATTGCATTTAATTGAAATTTCGCGGGATGACAACTAAATAATGACAGTTCAAAATGACGGCAGAAAAAAGAAACTAAGTTTTTTTTTTAATGGTCAGGCCGCGAACTTTCCAATCAGCCCTCGTATAATATGGATTTAAATTTTGTTGGGATTGACATTAAATGTATTTCACTAGTTAAAATAGACATCTTTTGGGTATTACCTGTAAAATACTTATCCCCAATATACATTATTTATACGGTGATAAAAGATGAAAAATCTGTCGCCAATTTTTTTTAATGAATGATTCTGAGTAGAAATTATATAAGAAATAAAAAAATGTAAATGCCAAAATATATTGACCAAACATGTTTTTGGGTATAAATAGTGCCTTCGTCTGTTTTTGTTTTGAATTACATATTTCTAAACTAAATTCAAAATTATGAAAAAACTATTTTGAGATGCTGATAATAAGCTCATTTGATATGCAACACAACAAAATTCAAAAATCTTAATATTTAAATTTTGATATTTACCCCACAATTTTTTTTGATAAAAAAATAATTATGTCTGTCTTTAGGTCACAGATTTACATTCATGGTTATGTATAATTATGTATGTGTATTGTGTACCAAATACCAAACAAATTTCAAGTTAGTCGGTTCAGTAGTTTCGGAGAAAATTGGCTGTGACATACGGACAGACTGACGCACGAGTGATCCTATACGGGTTCCGTTTTTTCCAATTTGAGACACGAAACCCTAATAAAGAGTCGTCTTTCAGCATTAGTTCTGGGTAGATGAATACAGGCAATCCGCTAGATGTAAATATGAAATAGACAGTATTCCGTGCACATCAAAGTCCTGCAGTATTTTTGATATTGACACTAACGTGGCAGCAATGCAAGCACTAGCTATAAAATATTTGAACTATATGAAAGCTTTCAAAGTAAAAAACGTGTAAAATACAGCACACACCAGTGTATCTGTAAATATAAACAGGGAACAAGATAGATTTGTTGCATGACGCAGCAGTTTAGAAAGGCCGTCGTATAACTAGGCACCGCGGTTCAAACTTATTGAATTTCCGATATATTGTAAAAGCGAGTTTCATCAAATTTACACTTAATGCATAGTCATCGGATCCGGCCCCCGATTTACTCGTTAATGTTCCAATTTAGCACAGACATGTTATAGGTATTCATTATTAACGTAATAATTGGCCCTTAAAAGTAGTCAGTGGTTCTCATTTGTTAGAAATGACATATTATAAATATTGCAGGGGTCATGGACAATTGACTATAGTCTTGGTTTGTCGTATTCTGCATTAGTCACTCATTCTTCATGTGCCACTTTAGTCAATACCTAGTGTCTGTGTCGTCTTTGATCACATGAGTTGTTTGACTATTTCTTATTTCGACTCATTCATTTTGCGTCATAGTCATACCTATCGTGTTCACTCTTATTCAAAGCTCGTACTGACCTACGACTATGAAAAACATAGATTACGCGATAAAGAATAGTGACTAAAGTGGTTGAGAAAAGCGTAATGGGACAAATTTAAAAACTTGCCAAAAATAGTTTTTATGAACCAAGACTAACTATACCGTTTTTCTATATTTTATAAAGCAGGATATACTCAATAAAAAACTACAAACACTTCTAAGACCGCCTTTACACCTGTAAGTTGCTTACGTAAATCTTTCGTAAGCAACTTATGGATCCATTTACACTTATGAGAAACTTATCGTAAGTTTTGCTTACGGAAGTTTTGTGATTTCCAACTTACTGGAAGTTTACATTGTTACAAGCAACCGAAGTTAAAAAGAATAACAAAAAAACTATCGCCCTAGTTACTTATACTTAAGTCCAAAACATATCAATTTATTTCTATAAGCTGTGAGTCGCTTCCGTAAGCAAACTCGTACCCATTTACAGTAGTCAAAACTTACCGCAAGCTGCTTACAAAAACCATTTACATTTGAAAGTTTTGCATAAGTCGCTTATGTAAGCGGTAAATCTTACAGGTGTAAAGGCGGCCTAACACCCAGAAACACAGTGTCACTGTCACTTGTCAGTCAATACTGACATATGTCATATCATATCTTATACTTTTAAACGAGCAATTCTTGTATTACATAATATATTCTTGTATATTTATTTATTTATTTATTTATTTATGTATATACCGACGATCTCGGAAACCGCTCTAACGATTTCGCTGAAATTTGTTATGTGGGGGTTTTCGGGGGTGAAAAATCGATCTAGCGTAGCCTTAGATCCCGGAAAACGCGAATTTTCGAGTTTTCCTGAGTTTTCCTTTCGCGTTTGTAAACGTAAAATATGGTCGTTAATTTCGCCGCGCGCGCATCGATTCCGCTTAGCTCAGTCGTACGAGGTCGGTCTAATGTACGCAGATAGATCGTAGGTGTCAGGGTTTCGAATCCCGGCCAGAAATTAAGTTTTTGTTTTTTGTCTTTTTTTTTGTTTTTGTATTTATAAGAGTTTTTTTATATCTAAAGACGTGATATATTAAAATGGAACCGAGCGAAGCTCGGTCGCCCAGATATTAGGTATAGAATCGATAACGTTTATATTAACCCTTAAATGCATGTTGTTGCCATTTGGATACAATGTATATATATTTAAATAAAATATAAGTTGGACTTATATATTTATTTTTCCTAGGTCCTACATCGAAATGACTAAATAAGAACATTATTTCCAACCAAAAATAAAAAATCATGCATTTAAGAATTACCTAAGGATTAAGATAAAATAGCGGAAAAGTGTTAAAAAACTGGCCGATGGCGATTTTTAGTATATGATTTAGGCAGATTTATTCAGTTAGTTTTATTTTATGTTTAATTATTGTATCATAGGGATTTCACAAATAGTGTACCTTTGTAATAGTTGTAAAACTTTTAATATACATTTTACAAATAATGATATAGTTATAGAAATAAGATTTAGCCTGTATATTAACTACTAACACTGATTTAGTATTAAAATCGATATTTAATATTTTTATTTTTATTTTCCAACTAGTAGAGTCAGAAAACCATTGTCTATCACATATATTAATTTCTCGTTAAAAGAAAAAACGAGCCAAGTGCGAGTCGAACTCGCCCACCGAGGGTTTCCTACAAACTTTCAATACTTGAATCATCAAATCTGAATTCATATAACTCTACAGATTTGACTAAGTCCCCCAAGACTCAATTTCCCACATAACAAGTAATATTTAATATACAATTTTATTACAAAACAACGTCCAAAGAAAATCAAGACAATTCGACTTCAATACCAGAAACTGTTATTAGCGCGCCGTCAGTGAACTGTTTCAAAAATAGACTGAATAATAAATAAATAGAATGGACTGGATCTCCTTTAGCATTTTTTTTCCAAGTTGGTAAATGATTGCCTACAACATACTGGGTTTATTATACCTACTCTGTATAATTTTATGCTTTTAGGTATTTAAACAAAATAACGTAAATAAATAATTTGTAATATACATTTTCGGGTAGTTATAACATTTGTCGGTTAACCGACCAAAATAAAAATGAGGCGGAAAAACGCGAAAGGCGGGATATTAGAACTGTAAAAAGTGCAAATAATCACAAGTGCAGTGATATACACGCATCAACTCGAAGAGATGCTTGTGTATCATAATAAAATAAATAAATAATAATCCTGACCCGACCCCATTATATATATCAGGAAAAACGCGATGTAGGACATGAGCGCTCAACGTACAGCGACATCTATCGGAAAATTAAGTAAACTAATGTGCGCGAGCTTAAAGTATGGAAGATGATTTTTGTGGGATAATTATTTATTGCATGAACCGATTTTAACCATTTTTCCTCTATTTGAAAGCAGGTACTTTTATTGTTAATATGTAAAAATTACAGGTACAATAAACATCCGCAAGGGTGGTAAAATTTTAAATGTAAATCTGAAAAGTTTTTTGTAACTTATTTTTCCTGTAATATTTATTATAATAGCCATATTTGGTAAAAATTTCATAAGTTTTCGTTTGTAAACTTCGGAGATGGGGGGGGGGTAATTGTTTTTTTTAAATTTTCCTTCAAAAAACGATTTATATCCACAACAAAAACTATATGAAAAACCGGCCAAGTGCGAGTCGGGCTCGCGCACAAAGGGTTCCGTAGCAGCAAATATAATAAACCAATAACTTAACCAAAATTACAGTTAAATCAACCTATCTCAAAAACTATAAGAGATACTTTGATCAAACCAAAAATCGTTGAAAGAGTTAATTAGCATGCATCACTCTCTAGTGTATTTTTTAGAATTTTATACCCCCCGTAGTTATAAAAATAGACGCGATGGGGGACATACTTTTTACGACTTTGAGAGCTGATATCTAAAAACTAATGTTCGACTTTAAGTATGGAAAATTTTTTAGAAAACTTTATATCATTTTAAAAGCTTCCATTTTCCATTGAAAGCACGGGTATGTACATCGTTAAAAAAAATTTTCATCCCTCAGTTACATGTAAGGGGGCCCCACCCCCAATTCTGAAAAGTTTTTTTACTATTTAGTGTCATAATTTTGTAGCGGTTCATACAACACATATTCCCATCAAATTTCATCACTGTAGTACTTATAGTTTCCGAGTAAATCGGCTGTGACAGACGGACAGACGGACAGACGGACAGACGGACAGACGGACATGACGAAACTATAAGGGTTCCGTTTTTGCCATTTTGGCTACGGAACCCTAAAAATAGTTTTGATATGTACGGTTTGAGCTCTTTCTAAAGATACCCCGACACGACATTTATAGTTTGCCCCCTTTCATTTTGCCCATTTTCTATAATTAATAAAATAAAAAATACTTTCAAATTGTAGAGGTTCACCATGTTCAAAAATCGATAGCATAAGTAGTTCTCGAGATATTTAGAAAAGTGACAGACAGACAGACAGACGGACAGAGGGTCGCCATAAGGGTTCCTTTTGTACCTTTTGGTACGGAACCCTAAAAATTATGCATTTAAGGGTTAAATTCCTAATGTCACGGACTTTAATCGTTGATCCACTTTAGCTCATTTTAAACTGGAACGTCATAGCTTAACTTTGCTTAACTATGAGATGTCCAGTATAAAATGCGCTAGAAGTGGATTAACAATTAAAGTCCGTGACCGTACAATGGAGCTTGCTGAAAAAATACATGTCCTCTGGGGTCGAACAGGCGGGTGCTGTCCCTATACGCACAGCTACGTGGCAGTAAGTAGGTAGGGTTGCAGCCTTTATGTGCGCTACCAAAGACTCAGATTAATAATAAGTTACTAACGCCGAAAATAACATGATTACTTGATTTTTGCCAACCCTAAATAGTCGAAAGGGATATTGTCATAGACATAATATATCTATGACAATATCCCTTTCGACTTTAAACTTTATTAGAAAATCTGCATGATCTTTTAAAATATTTGAAAAGGTCATCCAGATACGATCGTGAAACTCGGCGAACTTCGGTTTTTTGGGAAGTGTTAAAGAACACTAAAGAGCTAAAGAGCTAAAGAGAGAAGAGAGAGAGTGCTAAAGAGGTACGGTAGTAGGTAATAGGTGCTACATAATATTACTTCGTTATTCTGGATTCGTACTGCCTGCTCGTCAGACCGTGGCTCGGTGCAGCGCATTCCTGATTCAGACTTTGCATTACTCATTAGCAACTTACTCTGCACTATCACAATACCTATTCTTGGACAGGCTTGCTATATTCAATTTAAATATAGTTGTTTGGAGACCAATGTGAGGATGCTTTCTTACAAATTATATGCCTGAGATTTTGTAGTGGTAATTAAACATTATATTAGGTCCATTTTAGGGATATAAACTACCTACATAATTATTGTGATTTCATGTAGCACTCATGCAAAAAATGGAACCAACTTTCTTTTTTACACGAAAACCTGAAAACTAACTATTGTTGCTATCGGCGATCTTAAAAAGTATGAAAAAACAAGTTGATAGCATTAGTAGTTCTCGAGATATTTAGGAATGTGACAGACGGACAGACAGACGGACAGAGTCGCACCATAAGGGTTCCTGTTGTACCTTTTTGGTACGGAACCCTAAAAATGAAATGATCTTGTTGGTTTTATTGAAACGCGTTATGTAAATCCAATAAGATCACCTATCTGTTCAAATGAAATTGACAGATATTTCTGCGCAAACACTGGCAGCATATCAGCAGGGGTGTTATAAATACAAATAAAATGAAGTAGATATTTACACAGTATGCAACTGAACGACAAGCATCTACTTACATTAGGTACATATCAAACTCCTTAAGTAATGTTTTGGTTCTAAAACCTACGATTATACTATAAAACCGACTTTCTCAAATGAAACTTTCTAAGTAACAACCTTTAGCACAACTTGCCTTGTCGCACGCGAGTCCATCCATACATCAAGCGCGACTTCAAGTATGGAGTCGCGCGCGATAAGGAAAGTTGTGCTAGAGGGGCAGGAAGATGTATGAAGTAGCCGAATAGTTTAAGTCTTTTTTAGTGTTCGTTGTGTTCAAGTAACACACTTTATCTACTTAAGAAATAATGAAACTAATGAAATGAATTTTTAGCCTTTTCTAGACATTTTGCGCTACTCGGCTTTTTCAATTACGTCGTGGTTTTTACAAGAATTATGAATTTTATATCACCTCAAAATGAAGGAGAGATTTTCATAGTAGTGGGTATTACTCTTGCTAGGCTAGACACGTTTTATCTTTATCGACGAAGCGACCGTGACATTTCCACGCCCTGCGTCCCATCAAATACATCACCCGCTACTTCATTAGTTGGTGAACATTTTAAAAATGAACTTGTATTATCTTATCTTGATTTTTCCTTTTATACATATTATCTCTCAATCCTTAACGATAGCCACACATACAGAATACAATTAGTTACTCGATAACGTCACGGAAAATGACATTCAATCCATACTTCCATATGGGAAAGTGTGTGTGTGTTTGTTTGTCCGTCTTTATTAAAACGGAGGACGAATTGATGTGTTTGTTTGGAGATTGACATAGGTCTTTTGTCTCTTCACGAGTAAAACGGAGCGACGTAAATTACAAATAAATGTAATTTTTTCAAAACAGTGACAACGGTCAGTAGGTATGTATTTCATGTTATCATAGTACATTAATTACATCAGAGGCGGGAAAATATTTTTGAATCTCTTTTAACGCGAGCATGTATAGTGCTATTTTCATACATTTGAAATAAAATAAAAATCTACAATAATAAAAAAAAGTTATTTAGGCCTAGGCCTAAAAAATATTTGAAAACACTCTCGAGTTATTGACAACGGTCAGCCCATTTTAGGTATGACAATATTTCATGCATGTTTATCAAAGATATTGAAAATGATGAGCTGTATGTCAAAGGAAATTTTGTAGTCACCGTACATAACTGCCATCTTTCGATACAGGATTAACATTTTTATAAAATCATGTAAATTCAAATAAGTATTTCATCGATAGGTGTTAAAATGTTTAAATATTAATCAAGTAGAACGCAAAACGAGTATTGATTGATTGCAGAAGGCGGGGTGGCATTACCTAAAATACCTAAATAAATTAATGTTTCATGAATTTATTTTAGACTTACACGGCTATTGACGTACTACTTGTTTACACTCGGCATGATTTTAAAGTAGTCGATTTTAAAAGGGAAATCAAACTAAGTATGTTTATTAAAAATACATATTTAAAAATGTGTTTATTTAAAAAATGTAAATTAGAGTGGAACTTCTCTATCAGAAATTATGTCTAGACTAGAACAATATACTAGATGACGAACTGGTATGGACTTATTGGCATTTTAACAAGCCGAAACTAAAATCTCCAACCGAAGGTAGCCCAAATATGTAGTTTGATGCAACAGATATTATTTACAAACACTAGAATAATGTATGCTGTCAAGATCTCTCTTAACTCTGAAATACCCTGAATTTATAACCCACATTCCATACACACTACTCGTGTCTCTCACTAAAATATGAGCCGGCATGGTGGCGTACATTAAATATGTTTTTAGAACTTGTAACATAAACTGACCAGCTATTGTTCCAATGTTAGTACGAAAATATTTGCGTAATGATCAGTTGGTATGATTTTATTGTTACTATAAGTACTTACTGTAAAACTGATCATAAGTAGTGGAAATGAGTGTAGTGTAAACTCAAATATGTGGGTACGGGTGAAAACAGTGATAACAAAACAAAAAAACCGTGGCGGCCAACTAATTAGGGAATATATTTGCATAATTATTATTTAAATATAACTTTGGGACTTTGATGAAACATTTTAAAGCAAAACTCATCAGATTTTATTTCAAAAATGTTATACCGTGGCGGCCAACTAATTAGGGACGTCATTATTTTGTTCCATACAACTGCATAATTATTATTTAAATATAACTTTGGGACTTTGATGAAACATGTAATATGCGGTTGACCATTTTGTATTATTAATAATATGGAAATATGGTTTACTATGGAGCAAATAAAATATGTAATTTACGTCGCAGGTGTTTTCATACTTTGTCCTTAATTAAACGTGCTAATTGAACATGTCATGTTCGCTCACGTTTGCATAAGAAAGAATAATTTCGCCATTTACGTAAATAATTGTTTATAGAATATAATTATAATGATTAGTTCTGTTAGTTTTTTCATACGCCACACTGATTGTCTCTTCGCGAAAGAGAATGTTACACACACTGACACACTAAATAATGTGACCAGTATAATGTAAATAAAGTCCAACGAGTTAAAATTAATTTTAAAACTCTTTCATTTTAATAAAGTTTAGAAGACAAAAAATACCTATATTTCTTATCATTGTATTAAAGTTACATATATTTTTTTATTTCTCAACAATAATAAGTAGTAAACAACACAAAAAAAAACGATTTTAAACTGAGACTCTTTTAGACGTGACGATATTTATTTACCTTATTACTTTTGAATACATTCATAGCACTGGCAATCTTTTTGTATCCGTATATGATTTCCAATGTCAAAAACAAATATCATTGGAGCAAATTTGGCGACACGTCTGCTCCGAACGAGCCCGATCGGGCGTCTGACTCAATAGAATCTGTGTGTACATATTCAAATTTATGAAGATGCCGCGGGGCAAACTCGCATTTTAGTTACAGGGGACAAATGTAACTGGTCCATTTTTTACACATATTTTACAATGTTTGCATTATTAAATAGAGCCTTTTGTTTCAGGTTTTCGGTAATTGCCATTTGATTATATTTTTGACAAATATTGATGTCGTTTAACTTCATTGGGTAGCATGATAGAACTCAACATCATAGTGTTAATAATGGAATAAATGGATTGAGCTTACTCAAACGTGAGCACTATTTGCGGGTTTTCTTAAACCCATAATTAATTCAGGGAGTAACTTTTCCTTGATGTTAACTACTGATTTGTAGATAAGAATACGCGCTATTTAAAACAAGTTAAGCTTTTCTTATCAATAAGTATATACTGACTAAAAAGGATTAAAATTATAAAATTGTAATTTCAGGTGTTTTCATACTTTGTCCTTAATTAAACGTGCAAAACGATTGACTCAAAAGGAAAATTATTTTCATTTCCAAAACGATTTCCCTTTATTATTTCACGTCATCCAACGATATTGCGACTTAATAGTCGATTTTTGATAGTTTGTGTATTCTGGTGCCCTCGACTTCTTTCTGTATTTCAGACCATTGAATAAAAATTAATTATTGGATTATATTTGCATGAAAGCATGCTCTCGAAATGAAATGATCGTCTCGCTACTCTCCCTAGTATTTTGCTTTAGATTCAGTTACTAAATATTGTCTTATTATGTATTGTTACAGAAATCAAGATGGGCTGTTTCGTCAGCAAAGATAAACTCACCAAGGAAGACATGGACTTCCTCAAAACGCACACATCTTACGATGAGACCACTATCAAAGAGTGGTACAAAGGCTTTAAGGTACATAGTTTACCTATAAATACAAATAGGAATAATGAGCGAAAGAATAAAAATAACGGGTTAATTCGGGTTTCCTTTAATTTAAAAATATGTAACCGGTTAATTTTTTGGTCAAAACGGAGAAATGGTTACACGGTTGCATTGGTTCAGAAATTGAAACTTGTTTCAACAAACTCGAAAGAAAAAGAAAATAATAGTACTGACAATAATAAGTGAAAGTTTATTCAAGCTACTTCACACATTGATTCAAAAGAAGCGAAGCGTGTGATCCCTAAATGCGTTTTCACATTATCAAAAATCAAAGTAGCTTAAAATGGGATATCGGTCCTACATCCGATATCGGATCGGATAATGTGAAAACGCACTAAGGAGGAATGCGTACTCCGTATATTTAAACACTCTCTTTAGCCTAGGAACCTATGTCTTGATGTACTATTAGTATTATTACCATGAAGCCGTCATGTGTGTTAAGTTTTGTATTTTCCGCTTGCAGCAAGACTGCCCGAACGGGAGGCTGACGCCAGCTAAATTCGTCGATATGTACAAGATGTTCTTTCCGTCTGGAAATGCAGTCGAATTCTGTGATCATGTGTTCCGCACATTCGACATGGACAAGAACGGCTATATAGATTTTAAGGTAAACTTTGGTAACAGTAAATTGTTTGCGAAGTTAGCGATCCATTTCATTTTTTACATGTTACTTTAAGCTTTATGCGAGTTATAATAATGCAATATGCTGAAGCGAATGTATTAATTTCAGGTAACTTTTAGTGATATATTTGTTCACGGAGTAAAGTTTGGATTAGACTATCTTTGGTGTATCGGAAAATTGTGTTTGTTGTAGGAATTTCTGCAAGCGATTCACGTTACATCGAGTGGCACGCCTGAAGAAAAGCTTAAATGGGCCTTCCGTATGTATGATGTGGATGGCAACGGAGTCATTGATATCCAGGAGATGACCAAAATTGTTCAGGTACTTGTTTATACAACCAGCTTAAGCATTTACAGCCCAGCCACGACATTGGTCTCAACGTGCGAATGAAAAGTCCCATCGCTGTGTCTCGCTCCAATGTATGTCCGCCGCTCACCGCTGTCGCGCTTAGATCAATGTCGTGGCTGAGCCGTTAAGGTAGTTTCCCTCCAGGGCCCGACTTATCTTTCCACACTGTATATGGCACTGCAGTAAATAAAAAAAGTGTAAATTATGGAAGATATTGCGATTTCCCGCAGATTGCCCCTGCTGTACATCATTTTTGATTTTTAGAGTTCCGTTATCCGTAGTCAACTAGGAACCCTTAAGTGAACGGTGGTCGTGAATTACCTAGGATTCACCGAGTGTACATTGATAAAAGTGAAGCGAAATAACAAAACATAGGTGATATTTCGGACTTTTAGGGTTCGGCATCAGTAAAACCTAGGTTTACCGGTAAATCCTAGATTTTGGTGTACTTCGGGCTTTTACTGTAGCGGTCAGACCGTGATGTTTCTCGTGACGCAGCTGGCGCCTGCCGTGCTGGATTAACGATTAACGGACTCGGAAAAATTTAATGGAAGTTAACGAATCCGTTAACATTTTTTTAAAGCTAACTTAAGTTAATCCGTTAATCAAAATGTTAACTTCGTTAATTAACGATTAACGGATTAACGAGTTAATGCCCACCTATGTTTGTTACTAACTGTTCCCGTCTAGACTTAGCGTATATTTCAATTTCTCATAAAAACGCGTAAAATTGAGTGCTATGTAACGAAATGGGGCTCGCTAATCGAGTTAAGTTAACCATTTAAGAGCATGTTCAAATGACAAGCGCTCAACGATAACGCGCGTTTACGACTACACATACTCGTAAGTTTTTATTCAGCCCGTAGCGTTCAACGCGCGCTGAACGTTACGCTAACGCTCGAATGTTGTTAACGCGCGTCAACGCTCGCTATGAGATCATTGGTTTTCTATGTTTTCGGTTTGGCGCGCGCTTTCCATACGGACTATTTCAGGGTTCATCGGGTCTTCCAGAAATAGAGAAGCGTCCTGCTATATGGCATATGACAAGTAGCGAATATTCTGATAAAAATTTAAAGAGACGGGTTTGGGAAGAACTTGTGGACCCAATATCTCCGTCTTCTGTCGCGTCGTTTCAACCGTCTGTAGGAATATCACCGATATAATATTAAATAATGTCGTATTTTATATTTCAGGCGATCTACGATATGCTCGGTGCATGTTCGAGTAACCGCCCAGCCGACTCCGCCGAGGAGCGTGCCAAGAACATCTTCGCTAAAATGGACGAAAACAATGATGGCCAGCTCACGCAAGACGAGTTCCTCAAAGGCTGTCTCCAAGACGAAGAGCTCTCCAAAATGCTCGCCCCTTAAGCGGGTTCGGCTTATGTAGCCCGCGGCCCGGTCTCACCACCCACCCCTTCACTGTCCCTCACGATAACCCGACGGCGTGCGTAGACACGACAGCAAAGTATGAGGCGTAAAGTAACACGGTTACACGATTTGACGTAACCGCTAATTCTTTTTGGTGAGAGATATACGTATAGAGCACGGATTAAAAACATAAATCATTTGTAAATATTTTTCATAATTTACGCACACTATTTAATGATCGGTTTATTTTAACACAATGCGTGCTATCCAGTCAATTACTAATGATTTTTGAGATTCGTTTTATTTATTGTTACAAAATGTATTTGTTATCGATCCATTTGTATTTGCATAGCGACGTTTGTCTTTCGGCGAGTAATTATTAAGTGATATTTGTGTGGCTGTCGTGTCAGCATGGTTAACTACGAAGTGTACACAGTACCCGTGATAATTTTCATGGTTAGCGCAGCGGCCGCTATCTGATATCTACACTCCCGTGAACAACGCGACTCGTGGGAAGTATTATAATGCTGAAGTATTTTGTAATATATATACTTACTAATATAGAATACGGCGAGAGTGGGTCTCGAATGATTAGAAATCAGAGGCGATGAATTTTATCGATAGCGATAGCTGCGCTTCCTCATTGATATCATCCACACCGAGCTTTCTCCAATACGTGTTTACTATATATTTGTGAAAAGATATTTGTACTTAGCGAATATTAATGTAACGAACATAAAGTCAATGAATTCTTGAATATTAAAAAATATTGAAATGTCCATTCCTATTTGATAAAGTTAATGTATGTGAATGATAATTGTATAAGAAGTATTACATTTCTGTCGCTGTCGGATTGTCCTATCCTATATTTAAAAATATTGTATCCGAACAACTCGCCTTTCGCATAGGTCTATCGCTCGTAGGTCAAATTCTTCACCGTTCAGTCTTAATGTCCTTTGACACACATTATTACTACCTAATATTTAGGATCGAGCAGACTCAGTGCCCGCTACTAACTTAAACGTACATAATATTATGTATTTCGCTATCAGTAGTCACGAGATATCCTTGGCCAACGAGAGACGCTTGTGCTTATTCGAGACTTTCGACAGACTTGCGTGTAGGCACAAGAGCATTTAACCTTGACACAAACCTATCAGATTGGTTTCCGGAACATTACAATTACAAGATTTATTTGATGTAAATCAATGTTCGATATGCCAGCTTTAGTTTCAATTCATTCATTCATTATCAACTATAAATTTAGTTGAGTAAATATATTCTTAATTTTATTTTTGTGTGCTGTTTTATTATCGACGTGAGATGCGCGATAATATTTGCACACTGACAAAAACTAGACAGCTGCGTTTGCGACGCTGTCACCGAAGTTAAGAGTATACGCTCACGTTACAGTTATCGCGAACGCACTTTTCCATTTTAGATATTACTCGAGACGTGTAACAAGATTGCGCATACTTTTTTTTATTGTGGTATTCAAAGCTAAGTAAAATCAATATCTGATGGAGTTAGTGCACTACCGGTCATTTTCCCTACCTCGTCATTTTAGTTATCTAATTCATCAGTTTCATCACATTTATCAGTTTTCCTAATTCGGCAATGCCAACAAAGTCGTAAATTCGTCAATTTCCACAGGTAATTTCTTTGACTCGTCATCTGTCATTATACGGTATAGTCACAAACGGTCTAGGATACAAAATCTCCACGATATCAAGCATAATTTGTACAAGATTTACACAATCTTCATACTTAGAATCGTACCTCGATTTTTTAGCGCCACCTATTAAATACTATCATAACTACACTGATGATGCCTACAAATTTATTTTTTCCAAAATGTGTATTGACGTGATATCATGATATTGAATAAATAAGCATGTCATTTTTTCTTATAAAAAATAAAAACACGCAAAAATATTTGGGAAAAATACGATTTTAGCCACTTCTTGGTTGCGAAACAGTGCCATCTAGTTTTAAGCCTAAAAGGTCCATACATTTCAGGGGTACGTGTTTTTGTATGGGCTTTGTCTGTCCCGGTATTATGTCGTCCGACGATATTATCCGTTTTATATTAACTTGCGCATGAAAATCAGGTTCAAACATTCTAAATACATAATTGTATGTACTCCAACTGTATATTGCACGAATGACAGGTGACGAGTCAAGGTGCATGACCAGGGAATTGACGTATTAACGATATTGTTTGGCATGTGCGAATTATCGAAAATGTCGAATTAGGAAAAATTACCAGTAGTCCACTAGTTCATTTGGTGATAATTTAGTCTCCTTGATTGATAACATTGGTCAAATAGTTTCCACACTACTGTGCCTTCTAGCTCTCTTTGTAAATAGTTATCATTAATTTTTTCATTCATCTACATATTTACTGTTTCCTTACGACTGGTAACAAGTTCACTTTGCTGCATTTCATAGTTAATTATTTTCTTGGATTTTTAATGATTTATCGGGATTTACTTGATGCATAAGCATTTTTGGATTCCCGTTGATAGTAGTCTTACCAACCAATCGCATTAGTAGCTGACCAGCAACATACATATACTCATCCCTTTCTTCGGGATGATAATGCTAGCGTAAGAAAAATATAGTAGGTACTATACTAACTTGTGATTATTTCGATTCTTCTATAAAGACATGAGTGGTTGGCCATACTAGGTATGTATTACGCATTTACTTATACTAAGGGGTCGCAGTATTTTGAATATATATTAAGTTATCACTACTACTTATAATTCCAGTTATTGTTTCGTTTCAATCTTGAATATTTAAGTTTTCTAGCCGCAGAAAACAGGTTAAAGTACAAAGTAAACGAACGCACAAATTGCTAAGAAAAGCAACGGGAAGAACTCGCACTGCAGTTGAGATTGTTGCCTCTGCTGAACCTCTAAATCTATAAACTTGGTTTTTGCTGACGAGTGCAAACGTTTTTTAGTCTGCCGAGTGTTTATGGTCTCCTAAACAAACGTACAATGTTTTTTTTTTAAATTGTGATGTTATAATACTTACCGAATTTATAATGAATGAATACGAGGTTCTATGTAGTTGCCTAAGGCACAAATCGAATGAGGATTATTTTTTATGATAATTTTAATCTTGGTATTCTTGTGATCTATAATTCAATATCTCTAAGACAAGAAATTAAACAACACTTCAAGAAAATGGGAAAAAATATTAAGCAACTAAACGAATTCACATGAATATCTATTGAAAGTCTAAAAACTGCTTGTATTGAGGAACGGTCACCGGGTCTTTTGAAAAGAATCTATGTAGAATATTTTATTAAATGCATTCCAAATACTTTATAAGTCTGACAATACTTTACTCTTTATTACAAGCACCTTTTTGATAGAACTGCATTAAAATATATATTTTTAGGCCGAATGGTACCGGGCATTCATTCAGAATTTCATTCGTTTTTATAGAGTCCCTTTGATTTAAATCACTTTAATATCAATAATATTAATAAAACGGTCCATTAAGGTTTACCTACTTTTATTTCAGTATCTATCGCCAATTTTTAAGTGCGGTAATTAATTATGTTGAGTACGGCCTACGAAAGTGTTGATATTTTTTTATTATAAATATTAACAGCATCTTCTTAGATTTAAAAATACCTATGTTCCTTTAGAACGTGAATTTAAATGTGCTCAACATGTTCTTACGTCGACTATTTCTAGTTACCTCAAGATTCAAGCTGACAAACCATGATGATTATATATTTATGCCGTAGGATTTTTTTATGTACATCACCGACGTGTTGTATAATTAAACATTACTCAGATTAGTATTATATTTTCAATGGTATGTTATTTTCAATGATATTACACAAAAATGATATGACTGAATTTATAAAACTAGGGAAGAGGGATCAATGATACTCATTCGGACCTGAAAATAGCTCGCAGACAGGGTCTTGTGTAACATATCACAGCATTATTTAATGGTTGGTTTTATTCTGAATGCTGTATAAAAACTTGCGATTCAATCGCATGTAGGTACACTCGCAAATACCTTCCTATTTAGTTTCACACGCTCACTAGTGATTTTACATATGAATGAATGAATACATATCTCATCAATTGAGAAGTTACACTTCAAATTGTTGGTCAATTAATGTCATCACTCAGTTGTGTCATTATCGCGACCCAAGCTTATGCGCCAGTGATTATAATTGTATTACAAAAACTATTAGTTAAGTAGTCAGTATTAGTAAAATTAGTTGTATGTACTTACTCGTTCCACATTACTACTTTTCTATCTCGCCACTCAGAGATGTGTCGGCCATCTTTAACTTAATCACTTGCACCTTTACAGCACGGATCTATTAAGGCGGTATTTGTACTTAACTATAGAAATGTCTCATTCTGTAGTATATTAATGTCCATCTTTGCTTTTCTATTGTGTATGCTTCAAAATATGAATGTGCCATGTATGTTGCCATAAATAACATAAGCCACAATCGAAACAAAAAGGCGATTAATGAATTATTAGGACATTACAATAAGCATATTTAAATTAATTTTTGGAAGTTGTAAATGTGCTGAAAACGCCACTCTGTAAATTCAATGAATTGTTGACCTAAAGAAGGTACACGAGAGACGCGAGTCAATTGGTGCGTTATAAACCGATGTAGAGCGTCTTTATTATGTGATAAATAAAAGTAAAGCTAGCTATGCAGTCACTATGACAGTCATGCCAGCTATACATTATTGTATTTTAAGCATAAGTATTTGAGTTGCAGAAGCTACAAGAAGCATTTAGACATGGATATAGCCAAAATTACTCTCACATTTTACATATTTGGCTGCACAGAACGGCCTACAACAATTTTGAACATTTCTGTAGTTTTTGCTTATTATTTCACACTTAGACAGCATTTTATGTCACTATTCGACTGTAAGAATAAATTTGTTTAAATGTCAGAAGACCATGAAGCTACTTTTGTCATAATTGTATTGTGAATTTGTGATATTAAGTATTCATTGAACCTGCAAACAAGCGTGTGAGGGAAAAATAACGAACATTTTATTTCCTAAAAATTATTAATTGTTATTTGGCTGTAAAAACTTTGTATTTTTATTTATTTAACAAGAGATTAGTAATTTTTGCATTGTAAAAGCGTACATACATACTAGATTTTTTAAGTTGATGCCTAGTTTAATATATATCACCAAAGTGGTGTGGCGTCATCTGTCACCAATCCAGAGATAACGTTCACATTTTCTTTACGGAACTATTTACATAATTGAACCATTTGATTATCAAATCACATTGACGCCTCGCCAGACCCAGAGTTACGCCACAATAATGTACCTTATAATAAAAAAATTGTTTAAGCTAAACACGTATAAGGGCCCGTTGTACCAAATCGTATGTCAACATCTGTAATTCGTAAGAATTTTGATAATGTATAACATTTACTAGTTCTCGCATTGGCCAGTGGCAGCCGCCGTGACCATCCTTGGTGTAAGTGACTTAGTGGAATGCGTCGTGCAACTTGCCCTTACATCCGTTTCAGGTTACAGTGTTGCTTAATAGGCACCTATTTACCACTTAAGGGCTCCATAAGATTATGAGCTAAGAGTACTTTTACATCTACATATTAAATAAGTAAGCCGCTACTTAATTTGTGTATAACTACAATATTACCGTTTTTTGTAAAGTTCTATCCATCAACTTCGCTTAGATTTCGTTACCTACAATATTTTACTGTACCATTATAATTAGGACATGAAATACAAGTATTTAGGCAATGAAAAACATTCAAATACTTAACATAAAAAAATGTCCAAATAATAATTACATGGATACAAAGCTGTATTGAAAACGGAGCCTCTTAGGTAGTAAATATTTTAAACAATCAATGTAAACATCTAGTGATTGTAGCGATAATTTTAATTATAAATTGTATCAATTATTCACAGCTCATGATTTTCATGAACCTTGCTATAACTTGATCAGCCCTGTATACAACATTATGTCTTGACGATTGCAATTCTATCCAAAAAGTTACAATTCTAATACAGTACATATATCTAAGTCTGAGCCAATATTGAAGTGTTTACAGACTACTCATTCTTTACAGAAGCAAACATCTGTCTTTTAGCAGTGTAACGTAGAGTATATCCGGTGTCATATAGTGTTCTAGATAGGCACGTAAACTAGATGAAGTAACCACTGTGTCCCCATCAACTCTCTGTTGTATTTCTAAGAATAAATATTTTTATTGATTCACATTTTGCCTATTCATGTATAATATACAAAATACAAAAATAGTTCTTAAATCGTCTCGTTATTTTTGTAGTGACTAGTATTTTTCATATTTTTTTATTAGCTTTATATTAAATCGCTGTGATCTGTTTGTTTACAGTTAAAATTATTTCATATACATACACATTGTTGTAATTGCGATGTTATTTACAATTTATATAATGTTATTTTGTAGGGGCCACGAGATACCTAACTAGGAAGAGCACGATTTTGAGTCTAATCTACGTTCCATATTACCTAAACATAAATTAAAATGGGTAAACAAAATAGCAAACTCAAGCCTGAGGTTTTAGAAGATCTGAAGCAAAATACAGAATTTTCAGGTAAGTTGTCTTAATTTGATAGAGCCCAGGGCGCGTAGACGAGTGGCTAGACGTTCCACTCCATACTTACATCCGGAGCGTATTGTAGTTGTCTCTGTTTATCGCTCTTCCGTATTAGTGCGACACATAGAGTCACGACTATGAGCTAAGTGGCTTGAATGATTAGTGATTTGTTGCACACCCAATAAACTGACATTGTAACTGCTAAAGAAATAATGACGTTATAGACGTTAAACTTTCGTGAGACATATTCATGTAATTACTGAATTTACGGTGTAAGCACTCAGTTATTACTAGTATATCACACGGAGTGGGTGCACGGACTCACGGAGTTTAGCCGCCGCGTGAACGTGGATTGGCCCGAAACCAAGTGAATCTCGTGAATTGGCTCATATAACCCGGCAACCTTCAAATCAAGAGTGAAAAGGCATCTTCTGGGCGAGTTCACTCCATCGTAGGCCCCGTCTTTGCCTTCTGCTAGTCTGTGGCCAAGAGTAAGCCCATTTATAATATAAAAAAAAGAAACATGTCGCAGTAGTAGCGATATAATAACGTACAATCGCGAACCGTAGATTCAGTAATTATATTGATTACTGAATTAATAAAGATATTGTCGAATTCCCAGTCACCTAAGGGCCACTTGCACCAACGAAAATGGAGGGTTAACTCGAGCGTTAACCCACCATTTTATATGGAATTTGACAGATGACAGCCCACTAACCCTGGGTTAAGTGGTTGGTGCAAGTGGGGCTAACAAGAATAATTATCATCGTAAATTTCTATATCATCATCATTATCATTACGAGTATTCTTTTACAATATAAAATTCGTAACTCGTATCGATTTAAACCACTCCCTTCGGCCGTGTTTTTATTTATCGCCACTCGTTTCGAACTTCCTCTTTTTCGCATTTGTATCGTAATGTACTATTTCAGTACAGATGATGTTTTTTTTACGCACTAGTGCGAGAAGTGGTTCATTATATGTCAGGTCGAAACTTCGGAGGTCCATCTGTACTGAAAAACGTCGTTCGATACACGTGCGAAAAGGGAAGTCGTAACTCGTGTCGATTTAAAACACTCCCTTCGGTCGTGTTTTAATTTATCGCCACTCGTTTCGAACTTCCTCTTTTTCGCACTTGTATCGAAATGTACTATTATAACGTTGGTACATATTTATTTCTGAAACTTTTATACTTTGTACTTTTGGCACTTGAAAAAAGTGTAAACAAACCGAAGCCGTCAAATTTGACAGATCCAGGGATAGAGAACCTTTTAAGGCCAGAAACCTTTTCCTGTAAAATTTAGCTTAAAACCAATATTTCGTAAAAAGTCATAATTTTTCGTTGGTAAACTTCGGGAGATATGGGGGGAATGGTATTTTATTTTTTACATTTTCCTTCATAATTCTTTTTAAACTTAAACTACAAAAAAAATATAAAAAATAGTTTTGATATGTACAATTTGAGCTCTTTCTAACGATATCCCACTTGACCTAGTAACTTGTCATTTACGGTTTGCCCCCCTTCTATTTTGGCCATTGTCTATAATTAATATTAATATATTTTTAAAAATAATAGTTTCAGCTTGTAGAGGTTTAAAATGTTCATAACTGTTCCAAATTTCAAATCGATAGCGTAAGTAGTTCTCGAGATATTTAGAAATGTGACAGACATACAGACAGACGGACAGAGCGTCGCCATAAGGGTTCCTTTTGTACCTTTTTGGTACGGAACTCTAAAAAACATAAATATAACAATCATCATCTAATACGGAGAAACGGAAGCTCGAAAACACAAATATCGAACTCGGAACAGATGATGATGATGATGATTGATAACAAGCAATGGCAAATGTCAGACAGGTAAAATTAAAAATCGCGTAAGGTGTACTACCTTTATATTTTAGTAGAGTTAGTGCGTTTTCACATTATCCGATCCGATATCGGATGTAGGACCGATATCCCATACATTACAGGCGCCATCTTGGATTTTTCCATCGAAATCCTTCCGACATCCGATATCGGATCGGATATGTGAAACCGGAGTTACACCCAGATTAAAATGCAACCATGAGTTTTAAACGTCTGCAAAATTAGGTACTTTTTGGTTGATGATGAAGAAAATAATAATATTCATTAAAATGTAATGACGATAGGTTTGTATTCATGAAGGTGTATACGTTTCGTCAAATTAAACGAAATTACATGTTAGTGGAATGAAATGGAAAATAGTAGTGAGCTCAATTATTTTTAAATAGAGAAAAAAAATTCAGGAACCAAACGTTACCTAATAAACAACCCTCAAATTTGACAGCTCAGGTTTGTTTACACTTTTTTAAAGTGCCAAAGGTACAAGGTATAGGCATGTGTCGTTTTTATATCAATATTGAAGAATAAGAATAATTTATTGAAAAAACCTTATTGCTAATGCTACATTTATGTGTTATTTGATGCTGTTATGAAAGGATTAGAGTGTTAACTATTTACCTATGTAAGGTACAGCGGGGCAAATCTCGACTGGGGGGCAAATGTAACTGGTCCATTTTTTCCATGTTTTACAATGTTTGCATTATTAAATAGAGTGTCCACCGGTTATATATGGTAGGCGTGTTCAGTGGATACATGTGAAACTCAACATCATAGTGTAATAATGGAAAAAACGGATCAGTTACAATTGCCCCCCAGTCGAGGTTTGCCCCGCTGCACCTTAATTAATTCTTACAACTATTTATTTTATTAGGCCCACTTGCACCAACCACTTAACTCAGGGTTAGTGGGCTGTCATCTGTCAAATTCCATATAAAATCGTGGGTTAACCCCTGGTTAACCCTTCTTTTTGGTTGGTGCAAGTGGCCCTTAGAATGTACAATACCTACATCTCTTTGTAGTCGACTGTACAACATAAATATTTACTATCCAATATATGACTATAAACCTGACGAGACATTGGTCATTACAGATGCAGAAATACAAGAATGGTACAAAGGCTTCCTGAAAGATTGCCCCAGTGGACATTTGTCTGTAGAAGAGTTTAAGAAAATTTACGGGAACTTCTTCCCTTACGGTGATGCTAGTAAGGTACGATAAATATTCCATAATGTTGTTTACCCCTGGTACTACAGAACTATATCGAGATAGAAGGAAAAAGCTCGGTGGTTGACAGATCGAGCGTGTAACATTTTACGTCGACACTTTGACGTCACGAGTGTGAGTTGACTGACAGTTTGAATAGCCTATTTTTTAACACTTTCGCTACCAAGAACCCGACTGTCGGGCACACCGCTCGTAGAAGCGTAGCGATTTGGGTTTTATGTAGCGAAAAAGCGCCGCGCCCGGTTTCGAAAGTGTTAATCGCTTGTTTTGAACGCGCGTCAATTTAGGCTCGCCAAATTAAAGCCGCAATGGAAATAGTTATTTGTTATACAAGGGGGCAAAGTTGTATTTTAACGCCGAGTGTGGAATTGAAAAACGAGCAAGTGAAAGGATTCTATAGTTGAACCACGAGCGAAGCGAGTGGTTTGAGAATAGAATCCTGAACTTGCGAGTTTTTTAACACACGAGAAGTAAAATACATTTGCACCCGAGTGTAACACAAAACTTTTCCCCTCACTATAGCGAGGAAACTACTACGCAAAAAAATGCGATTATCCCTGCTTCCAGTAGTTCCACAGGTGGAAAATCATCTTTATTACTAGATTCACCTACTTTTATCAATTTTAAAGCAGTTAATTTGACTTTATTCAAGGTCAAATTACTTTACCCACTAGTGGATGAAATGCGTTTTTACCCGCTGGTATTAAAGGACAAAACACGTGTTTGCGAGCTAGTGAGGGGAAGAATAACTTGAGACCCAATCATAGACGGACAATTGAATGACGTTTTAATGATAAACAAAAATAGATTTTTAATTATGTATGATATTTTAGGGCAAATACTATACCGATGATAGGAAATACCAAGTGATTGACAACGTCCATTTTATTGGTGGTGTTTGAACACTTTGAACAATGAATTTTATTATAATTATAATTGAACACCGGAAAATTTTGTTCTGTATACTATTATCTCTCAAGCCGACGGCGGTCGGCAGCAGACTTGTCGCTCGCTTGTTGTGTTCTTTTTCCTTCTATCTTGATATCTGTGCTTGCTATATACCTTCATACCTAAATTATTTGGTGGCATGCAGAGCTCTGGAAAAATAATGAAAAAAATCTATCACCATATTTTTACCATCATATTGAAAAATTTGGAAATAGGCTAGTTTCCTACTAGTCAAATTACCTTCTTTTTAGGGTTACGGTAGTCAACTAGGAACCCTTATAGTTTCGCCATGTCTGTCTGTCCGTCCGTCCGTCCGTCCGTCCGCGGATAATCTCAGTAACCGTTAGCACTAGAAAGCTGTTAGCACTAGGTACCAATCAATCAGGCCAACAAAGAGCAAAAATAAAAAATGGAAAAAAATGTTTTATTAGGGTACCCCCCCTACATGTAAAGTGGGGGCTGACATTTTTTTTTCATTCCAACCCCAACGTGTGATATATTGTTGGATAGGTATTTAAAAATGAATAAGGGTTTACTAAGATCGTTTTTTGATAATATTAATATTTTCGGAAATAATCGCTCCTAAAGGAAAAAAAGTGCGTCCCCCCCCTCTAACTTTTGAACCATTTGTTTAAAAAATATGAAAAAAATCACAAAAGTAGAACTTTATAAAGACTTTCTAGGAAAATTGTTTTTAACTTGATAGATTCAGTAATTTTTGAGAAAAATACGGAAAACTACGGAACCCTACACTGAGCGTGGCCAGACACGCTCTTGGCCGGTTTTTAAGAACTGTCAAAACGATTTGCTAAAATGGAATTACTATGAAATACTGAAGAGTGACGTCACGGTCAAATAATTTACTTTATATCTTTCTCTTTGACTTATTAAATACCTCGAAATTATGCTTAAATATAACTACAGTCCATATTTTTCTAATTATGTGGTGCTTTATTTTGTGCATTTCGTACAATATTTTATTTTAAGTATAGGAAAGTAGCCTATTGCTTATTTAATCGTCAAAAAATGTACTCAATGTTTATGATGTTTGTGCATATAATATTATAATAGTATTACAATGCGGCTAAACGTGCGCCGCCTTATTGGACAACGTATTGCATAGACAATCCGGCTAATGGTAAGCTTCTGTATTGCAAATCGGCCCTGTTTTGCCGTAATGTAATACGGCTATTTGACTATTTGCCTGTGACACATACAGGCAGTATATTTTTGGCTACTTTTAACTAACGTAATGCGTGGAAATACCACTTTGCTTCCAACCAAGGACGATATAATACCGGGACAGACTATACAGACTACTAAAACTAGATGGCGCTGTTTCGCAGCCTGGAAGTGGTCAAAAAATCATATTTTTCCCTGTTTTTATTTTTTATAAGAACAAATGACATGCTTCTTTATTTTAATATCATGATATCACGTCAATACACATTTGAAAATAAATAAATTTGTAGGCATCATCAGTGTAGTTATGATAGTATTTAATAGGTGGCGCTAAAAAATCGAGGTACGATTCTTAGTATGAAGATTGTAAATCCTATATAAATCATCCTTGCTTCCAACTTAACAACCCAGAAAAGAACATATGAACCACAGACATGTTTTTTGTTCAAACTGCCATACATGTCACACAAAATCCAGTGTATTTAAAAAAAATTTTGGAAAACTACATATAAAATAAGTGCATGGTAGTAGAAAAACCGGCCAAGAGCGTGTCGGGCCACGCTCAGTGTAGGGTTCCGTAGTTTTCCGTATTTTTCTCAAAAACTACTGAACCTATCAAGTTCAAAACAATTTTCCTAGAAAGTCTTTATAAAGTTCTACTTTTGTGATTTTTTTCATATTTTTTAAACATATGGTTCAAAAGTTAGAGGGGGGGGGACGCACTTTTTTTTCCTTTAGGAGCGATTATTTCCGAAAATATTAATATTATAAAAAAACAATCTTAGCAAACCCTTATTCATTTTTAAATACCTATCCAACAATATATCACACGTTGGGGTTGGAATGAAAAAAAAATCAGCCCCCACTTTACATGTAGGGGGTACCCTAATAAAACATTTTTTTCCATTTTTTATTTTTGCACTTTGTTGGCGTGATTGATATACATATTGGTACCAAATTTCAGCTTTCTAGTGCTAACGGTTACTGAGATTATCCGCGGACGGACGGACGGACGGACGGACGGACGGACGGACGGACGGACGGACGGACGGACGGACAGACAGACATGGCGAAACTATAAGGGTTCCTAGTTGACTACGGAACCCTAAAAAGTAGTAGTAGTATAGTATGCAACGTTGTTAAATTTTGTCAAAAAATACTCGTGTCGTGGTCTTCTGTATTAATATATTTTAACAATTTTCCGCTTCGCCTCAAATTGTTACCCCCGCCACTCGCCTTTTTTTACCTAAACACCGGTTACACAGTTAGTTCCCCGAGTTACGCACAATGTTTTTCATCACACTCGCAATGTAAAAAATATGTAAATAGATGTAAAAAAGTTAAGTACGGTACAAGAAATTTCATTATTCCCTTGGGAGAACGATTTTTCTATAACTCACGCTCCGTCTGCGTGCAATAGCACATTTAAAGTGCGGGTTGTGATGAAATATACTATTTTCACGCGATGACGCGACCGTGCTTGCCTGCCTGGTAACCGATGAAGGAACGAAGTACACTAAACGGTATAACCCTTGACTAAAACCATAAAGTAACTACAAGCTATAAAATACCACTACCGCCTTAACAAGGTGGAATCAGAAATATATGACTATGTAATATATTATATGCATTTCATCTGAACTATTTTCTTCATACTGAACTGAGGAGAGTGAGGAGTGTCTTTTCAAAAGGGCTTATTTCCATTTTTTTTTAAACTATGAATGCAGTTTTTTATAGTATAGAAAATTGCGTGTTGTTTTGAGATTAAAGCTCAAAAAGTCTCGCCTTGATCTTTAAAAAAAAGAGTAACATCAAAGTTTAGAACACATTTTGAAAAATGTGTAATGATTATTTATGTGGATAAACCAATATATGTAGTACAACAACTTTGATATCAACTTACTTACTATTGATATCTATAACTTACTTTAACTATACAAAATCCAAAAATAAAATAAAACTATTTTAAAATAATAACATTTACGCTACAAGGCCACAACAAAAGGGCTTAATTCCCAAAAGTTCGCATCATCAAGTGCTTAATTCTCTAAAACATATGGTAATTAAATATTTATTTAGGTACACATTATACGTTTGATGTAATCATAGCATTAACGCCAACTTACAATATTACAATTTTGCAAATTTAATATTAATTTCAAAATCAATACCATGGAATTATGTTTTTCTCGATTTCCCAAAAAAAGTTCAAAGTGGAAATAAGCCCTTTTGAAAAGACACTCCTCAACTATCACCCCATACATCAGAATAACAGCACCCTCCTGACAATAATCATTATACCCATAATAATCCTTATTGGTTTTGGTCAGGCTTTACATAAACGTTGTTCATTTTAAAATAGTGTATCTTAAATAATATATCACAATTTAGTCACTAATTTAATGTACTAAATGGACCATTTTTTTTTCAAAGTTGTCCACCCCACTTTTTTTGGATTGGAAATGTTTATGTGATTTCCACTCAGAATCACGAGCTCTTTCAACCCTAATAGGAGAAAAAAAGTGTCCCAAGGTTTTTTTCCCCATTCCGTTACCATTTTTTCATACATTTTGTATGGCGGTAACGGAATGGAAGGTCTGAAAAATGTATGGAAATCTTGGGACATTTTTTTCTCCTATCAGGATCGAAAGACTTCGCGATTCTGAGTATGAATCGCGTAAAAAATACCCATGTTACAAAAAAAGTGGACAACTTTCGTCAATAAATTCGTTCAATCATAGCGCATTTAATTGGAGTAGTATTACAGTATTGCTCGAACAACACAAATTTCCTTCTCTAAATTTTCATCGAAATCGTTAGACTTTTCCGCGATCTACGACTTAATTGTAATGTCTCCTCTAATGTCCAGTTTGCAGAACACGTGTTCCGGACGTTCGATGCTAATGGCGACGGCACGATAGATTTCCGGGAGTTCCTATGCGCGCTGAGCGTGACGTCACGGGGCAAGCTCGAGCAGAAGCTAAAGTGGGCCTTCTCGATGTACGACCTCGACGGCAACGGGTACATATCGCGACAGGAGATGCTCGAGATTGTAACTGTAAGTCACACTCTATTTGCCGACAGTTACTGACCAAGCTCAAGAAGCGGCCAACGTAGGCCTTCTTCATCTACGACCGAGATGGCAACGGGTATTACAATCAACCAATTGGAACCCTAGGCCACTCTACAGCCATGTCAAAATGACAGGCAGTAAGAGCTTTCTTACAATCGGATTTATAACGTCACTATGACATAGTTCTACAGTGCCCTAGGGTTCCAATTGCTTGACTGTACAAGTGTACATATTACGGAGCCAACTAAAATAGAAATCATACTTGTATTTGACACAAATTTTATTTAATTAACCCTGCATAGCGACAGTATCTCGCCCTTGAAATTATCTACTATCTCACTTTAATTTTCGCGGTGTGGTATTTATTTAGACTTGCAGAAAAAAACGGTAGTAAACAACAGGCCGATTTAATGCCATCAGACATTATCTGTCAGTCAACCATAGGGCAAAATAGAAAATATAGAGCTGATGGTGCTTGCCCCACTGTTAGTATGTTAGTTGATCTGTTATGTATGGTGCTCCCACACTGGGCTGGGCTGGTTATAATTCGTGATGGCGCGATTGCGCGCTGTCCCTGTCACACCATGTTATATAACATTTATAACAGCCCGCAGTGCAGCCAGCAGGGAGCACTATTAGTGTCAAAAACCTACAAAACTAAATGAATCCTCTTCCCCATTGAGCTAAAAATTGGATACACATATACAGTGTGGAAAGATAAGTCGGGCCCTACTAGCTAAAATTCTTAAGTTGGCTCATTTTACTTGAAGAAAACATTCCGTTATTTTTAAAAAGAAACAAAACTGCATTCATAGATTTATTTAAACCTTGCTCCAATAACGACATTTGACTAGGAACAAGTATTTGGTGACAGTATTTTATTATGTATTTCAGGCTATTTACAAGATGGTGGGTTCTGTGATGAAGATGCCAGAAGATGAGTCCACGCCGGAGAAGAGGACGGACAAAATATTCCGTCAAATGGATCGAAATAAAGACGGGAAACTGTCGCTGGAAGAGTTTATAGAGGGCGCCAAGAGCGACCCCTCGATCGTGCGCCTGCTGCAGTGCGACCCGCAGTCGCAGTGAGCCCCGCCCCTCCAGCCACGCTCTCGAGAGCGAGGCGCCTCTATCCCAAACTATTTACTACGAAAACCTATATTAAAATAACCCCAGTTAAATTTGCTTGTAAGAGCTAGTGCGCGGTGCAAATCGTTAAGGCACATACTTGAATTTATGTTCCATCGATTGCTCTTATTTTATTAGGCATCCAATAACGATTCTCAATAATTAACATTATTTATTCTTTGCTATGTATTTATACGTTTGTATTTTAAATAAAGACATTATATTAAGGTAGTGGATCGAACACACGAGAAAAAAAATGAAAGCGGATTATATTCGAATTAACTAAACAATAGGTGTTAAATCTCAACCATATTTTATATCTAGTCGCTGCTATTACGACTATCTCAACATTCAATCGAATGCAAAACTTCGTAAACATTTTGACAGTCGTCATTAAGACTATCGGTCAATTTGTCACTGGGAATACATAAATGCTATCGGTAAATGGTGTCAGTTAGGAAGTAAGAAACTATAACACTAAAAACTAGATTAAGTTTCTGCTTCGATCGGTGTATTGTGTGGTCGTATCGTACTAAAGTATGTACGGGGGTACTCTGCTTGATGCATTATGGGTTTGAGTGCAATTGGCGTCCTTTCTTTGTTTTTGCAGCTTTACACCTTGCATGTCACGAGGCCTTACTCCGGGTAAACGACGCCAGCCTTCACGTTTAATGAGAGATCTTTAACCTTGACACTTTTATTAGCTACTTATTTCATATAAGCTGCAGAATAATTGTGACGCCGTCTAGTCCGTTCTAATTACTCAAACTCCAAGTATAAATCTATAAAGTGAGACAAATTACATGTTAAAGTTTCGTGACTTTGACATAATAAGTAGTAGGATCGTGTTGAAGTATTTTTTTCTTTAACTAAGCCTACTTTCTATGATTTTTCAATCGTGGTTTTCCCAAAAGCTTGTCAAATATCAATTCTATTTACATTCATTTATGTGTTGTTTTTATACAATAATGATAAAAAAAGTTATACCCAGCCGGCTTAGCCGAAATGACAATCGTGGACGCTAGACGCCAATCGAAACTAAGTCTGGCTCTGCCTCGCCGAGCGCTGCTATCTCTATCGTTCGTCGCGGAAGACCGATAGAGATAGCTGGCTACGATATCGATATTATCGTATGCGTTTGTGCATTTGGCTACGTAAGCAAGACTGAACAGACGTTCAGTGTATATTGTCGTTATTATACCGGGTGGAACATTACAATGTACTATCCCTGAAACGGGATATAGTGTAGCCTTAGGACTATACAATTTACTTTAACTCTTTTTTATTTTTCCTGTAAGGGTTAGCACCTAGTCTTTTTTTACGTACATTTTTAATTTGAAAATAGTTAAAAAATTGAAAGTAAATAGTATAGTTACTAAGGGAAAAACGTAGTCCTAAGCCTACACTATCTCCCATTTCAGGGAAAGTAATGCTAGTGTGTTCATAAGTTCTAAGACCATAGTTTTGATTTAAAAACATAATATGTACATATAAAGCAATAAATAAAAATCTTAAATATGACTTTAAAGCTTATTATTATAATTATATTGATTTAACTACATTAAATTTTCTTGCTGTTTATACAGTACCTTGTAAACTTGAGGTTGTCATTAGAGAAACACAAACCAAAGTTATTACCAATAAGTATTACAGTTTCTTATTAGTAAATAATGGTTTATTTTAAAAAATCTGTATGTTGAGCATATTTTAAAGTTTTTAAAGAGGACTGTGCTACTAGCTGTTCCCGTCTTGACTGCGTATTTTTCAATTTCTTACAAAAACGCGAAAATTTGAGAGTAACTTGCTAAATCGAATCTTTAGTACAGAGGAGAGATACCCTCTATAATTTTCTTTGAAATAAAATAGTACATTTACGATACAAGTGCGCAAAAAAGGAAGTTCAAATCGAGTGGCGATAAATTAATTAAATCGACACGAGTTACGAATTTCCTTTTCGCACGTTTCGCACTTTTCGTACGACGTTTTTCAGTACAGATGACTCCGAAGTTTCGACCTGGCATATAATGAACGACTTTTTTACGCACTAGTGCGAGAATGCCGCTCATTTGCTGATCAAGACATTTTTCAGCTTATCAATATTTGCGGAAACCATAATCCAAAATGAAATAATTCGCATATCTACTGATTGCTTGACAAAATTTGATTAATTGTAATTGTAGATCTCTTACTGCTGCCCAAATAAATAATATTGCGGACCAAATCAATTTAGAACAGCTCAGCGTTACATTCAATGCAAACTGGTTTTGAAATACTTACTAACCTTAAGTTGCTGATGCTGGCCAAGTATCAATTAATATACCTACCTAGGTATATTTTTGTTCATCAAACTCGGAGTTTTTTGCAGATCGATTAAATGAAATAAACTTTTAAACCATACAGGTAAAAAATATCAAAACTGTCTCAAAACTTATGAACATACTAGATAATCTCGGCGAAGACGGTATAGGGGCTGAAAATTATTAACTGTGTACCTGGGAAATATCATATTATGTACAACCTTCTGTATTTCTGAGATAGGTAAAGGTATCTATTAGTGGTGCTACGAGATAGTTCTTGATTTGTGACATTTAGGTGACTACGATCAAATTGAACATTACTTGCTAAGCTAACTTTTGGAAAGACTGTGGGTTTATTGCACAATATGAAGACAATTTACGCATCAAACGATACTGACAAATATACCTAATATAATTATTATTTAATTCGTAGTTATTTACAACATATTTATGCTGATATATTTGTGTAGCTATTAATAAGATTTAGTTGTATTGATCGATTGAGAATTCAAAAAAAAACGTAGCTCTGAGTCAGCCTAAGTATTACTATTCAATTATTTTACTATGAAATGATCTGTAGACGTGTTTTCACATAGTGTTTTATATTATTATTTAATTTAATAAACTGTTATGGCGCCGAGTCGCGTTTAAATTAATGAAATAACTTGAGACGTTTATGAAAAAAGTTACGTCATCCAGATGTAACCCGCTTGATAAGGATTTATAGTCATCGATACGACGGGGACCGTGGAAAATTGAATACGAATAAGTTTGTTTGGTTTGTGGACGCAACTAACCTCCATATCAACTGTGCTTGCTGAACTTTGACTGACCTAATTCCATTAGTCAGGTAGGCGTTGTTGACTTCGGTGGAGTCTTAATCCCTTCCTGTATGAATCTGTATCTGAACGTGTAATGCTTCTAAGATTCTCCTTATACACATATTTTGCACAATTAATGACAAGTTATTTATGTGGCGTTGAATAACCTCCATATAAACATCATACTCGTAAATATGGAACTTTTCTATTATAATGTCTGCTTCCTTCGCGTGAGATCCAGTTGTTTATTGCGTGCATTAGTGTTTTTTTTTATAAAATATGTTGATCGTGCCGGGTTAACTATCACTTTTATTACATTTTAAAGTTACCTACCTATCAAAATAGTATTTGCGGTCAGGGTTTACAGGGGATAGGCCCCTTGTGATATTTTTTTTTCTTTGGATTTAGTTGTAGCCAAAAACGCAAATGAGTATCTATCTGAATATGAAGGGTGACCAATCCAAATGAAACTAAACATTAGATAATTGGTCCATAAAACACTACACTAGAGGGCTACAATGAGGTATTTTTATAGTACTAGATTTTGTTCTCTTGGCACAAACATCAATGCCATTCCTCGTAACAATATTGGATATGACGCACTATTCCGCTCACTGCCAGGATTAGACTGCTGACCACGTCTATTAGGCACCAGCTCCTGTTACGGGCAAAACAGGTTTACCTACTGTGCTGCTGCTGCTAAAACCACGTGTAGTTAGTATCTCTGATTCAACGTTTTAAAAAACTACTTACTTTGCCATTAAGGAACGATCCCCATCGTGCTTTTGTTTAACCCTTTCGCTCTAATTGTCAATCTATTTGCTTAAAGTAACTGGCACGACTGCGGAATTATTCAATTCTAAAATTATTTTGTTTATTGCCCAAACGTTAAACTACAGAATTATAAGTGAGTTATAAATAGGCACTAAGCATAATTCACAGAAAGACAGTGTCTTCTATTTATTAAGTACTCACAAAGCGCGTAAGAATGTCAAGGATTCACATGTGGGGTTTAAACATCCCTGGATCCTTAATACGACTATGAGTAATATTTACTACTCGAACAGTTAAATCAAGCAGCATAAAGCTCTTATTCATAATTAATAACCATTTAACATGAGCAAGTAAGATTTGTACATGGTATAATATAACCTAAGTATTGTATTTCTTATAGTTAAAATAGTCCAGTCCAATTATTATTTTAAAATGTGTAATTAATTGTATGTTTCTAAAGTTATTTAATCCAATGCACAATGTATTTAAGCACCTACCGCACAATATTGCTGTATAATTTCTGATCGTATACTCCAATTCCTGGCACACATCAGACACGGTTCGCAAAACCATTCAGTGAGCAATACTTAGTTTGTAAAGTTACCTTCACATGTGTTGTAGTCGTCCCGCGATTGGTGCAGTGTTGATCGGACGACGTAGTTAGATAGGCTTTATAATGTTAGATAGGA